>NC_048299.1:251548990-251622441 GCF_013100865.1 Trachemys scripta elegans
AGTTCCCATAGAAAAGAAATAAAATAAATACTCAGATCTTCTGACTCTCTCTAGATCTACAGTTTTCGTGCACAGATTTTCCATTTCTTTTGGGAAATGTGCCAGCAACTGTATAGGAAAAACAAATAGCTCAGAAAACTTTTTTTATTGCAATGTATAAAAATATATGTTACATAGTGAGGGCTATAGCTACACGATTATTTCTTTCTCCAGTTTCCTGCTTTTTGCTGACGTTCTGCTTTTTTCCCCAAAAATTTTCTTGAGCAATAGTGTATGGAATTTATCTGAGTTCATTGAAAAATTGAACCACATTGAATGTATGCCCTTGAGCATTATCAAATAAATAGTTTTCAAGAGTATTGGTTATGAAATAATGCAAATTCTTGGCTGAGAAACAGCTGAAAGTAATTTTTTTAGGAAATGATTGTGGTCAGCCTACCCTTCTCAGCTATGTTATAAATGCTGTTTTGACTTTGAAGCTGGTTAAAGTTACAAATTTCGGCCCTGATCCTGCAAAGATTTATGCACATGCTTATCTTTAATAACTGTAAATAGTACCCAGTCCTGCAATCTGATCCATTAGTGAGGAATGGTGTGCCTCTCCATAGCCTCAGCGAGGGGTCTTGGAGTAGCCATCCATATGTGTGTAAGTTGACATCGGGGCTGTGATAATATATAATGATAAATGTATATACCAAGATATTATGAGTACATTGTGGACCAAAACTGCTAGTTTTTATTTTAAAAAATACAGTCCCTATTACAAATATAAAGTGTACAGCTATAAACTTTCATAACATGGTTCATTTGCTATTATAGCTAAAGTAAATATCTGTCAATATTTACTTTATAAACCCCAGTTTTCTGGGTTTGGGCATCTTACTGTTTCAAACCACATTGAACTAAGATGTCTTATACCTGGTTTAAATCCAAATTCTGAATGTTCTACAGGTAACAATGTAAATCATTTGAACCACACTGAAATTTTATGGTTTGTATATATAGAAAACAAAAAGGTCCCCCAAATGGTTTTTCTCTATTATTTTTTTAAAGACTTCATTAAAGAAAAGAGTGGTAACTTCCTGTTTTGGAATGGTATAAATATTTCCATTTAAATTTGTATAGTATTTTATATCTGTATGCAAATCTGGTATAGTTGATTTAAGGGTGTTCACATTAAGGTGTTAGGTCTCAGTCTTGCAATTAAGACCTAGCAGGGGGTTAATTCCAGAATCAGAGCCTTACTCCATAATTTTCAATGGCTTATATGGCATCAAATAACTTAAAATACTTTCTTCAGCTGTGGAACAAAATGATGGTAGCTTGTCTTTAAAATTAATCAAATGATTTGTAGCAGTTTGGGTTTTCTAAAGTTTTGAAAAAGCACCAGAAGATATCTTGTATATTACAGTGGTACCCATCTCTGCTTAGTGGGTGTCTTAAGTGTTCACACCTTATATTAATTGTTTCTGTATGCCAAGTCCATTGACACATAATATATACTCACTACTGGTCATTACACTGTTGGGTGTGGAATCCTTCAATAACTTCAATGCATAGTCCCCTGAAAGAAACATGAGTTCACAATGATATCAGATCATTTCCATTGAGCCTATTTCAGTTCACCAGGTATTATGATTTTATATAAAAAAATGAATAAATCCTCAATTTTTTAAGGTTTTGGAGTAGCAGCCGTGTTAGTCTGTATCCGTAAAAAGAACAGGAGTACTTGTGGCACCTTAGAGACTAACAAATTTATTCTGTTTTAATATAATAAATTTCACAAAATAATGAGAGACAATATACTATTATAATAAGGAGGGCTAAAAATACTGAATTGTAAAGAATACAATAGCAAAGACCTATACACACATTAAATCAGCAGTTTGTTGTATGTCACTTTCTGGTTTTGATGTTCCTCAGCTATGCAAAGGCGGCCTTCTGTTTGGAGGAGCTTATGATGACTAATCCACACAACCACTTATATTGTCAGCAATTTGCTGAAGTAAGTATTTTCAAAAGAATCAATTGTGTTTGAATAGCTGTTCTGGTTTTGCTACTAATGCGAATAATACAAATAGAATAAAAAATATTTTTTTTTAGTATGTTTCATCTTTGGGATTTTAAGTAAGTACAAAGAGGAGGCATCAGTTTAAAACACCTGATAGAACTTTGCACGTTCAGTAATGATTTTTTTTTTTAATCCTAGGTTTACTACTATTACTAAATTGTAAATAAGAATTAAACCATCATTTGTTGAATGTACAAATTCTTATTGAAATAAACTCAGCTTGTTGAAATGTTTATGCTCTTCAATGAAGTTTCAAAACTAAATGCATGAGAAATTAAACCTTGACATAATATTAATGCTTTTCTTGGGAAGTATGTTTTGCTTTTGGTACAATCAAGGGGCCAGATCTTGCAGTCCTCCTTTGTAGGAAATCTTGCCTGACAGAGAATTGGGAAAAAATTACAGGATTTGGCCCAAGATATTTAGCAGTTTGCACTAGATTCCAGTTTTTAAATAAAAAAAAAAAGATGGCATTATTATTAGTGGGAGTAAATACAATTTGTTCTGTTTACATGGTTTAAATATTAGATAATTGTTCAAATTTAAGAGTCTGCTTATATCACTTTGTGGTTCCTAGAAATCCAGATTTCTAGAATACATCTTCTAATATGTATTCCCTTCTCTAGCTAATGTAATAATGAGAATTAATTCATTTAATTTCTCCTTTATTCTGTCAGTGAGTGACATTTAAAATAGCAGTGACTTTTTTTTATAGTGAGAGCATCTTTTTTCTAAATTTTATTATTAAAAGGATTAGGTACCTCACAGACTAGTGCTTTGCCTTTTGTGTTTCACATGACAGTCAAGATTTAGATGAGTCTTAATGGTCTTACGAGTAGTGTCTATAATCTCTTTCATTCCGATAGAAAATATCTACCTACTGCAGTTTCTGGTGCCCGAGGCATGATGAAACATGCAAATTTTCAAAATAGTAAAATAAAACAGGTTTAATCAGTCTATAATTTTAACAGGTTAAATATACCCAAGGCGGGCTTGAAAACCTTGAGCTATCAAGAAAATATTTTGCACAAGCATTGAAACTGAACAACAGAAACATGAGAGCTTTATTTGGACTATACATGGTGAGTTTGAATGAATACTCATTGATTGTGTGTTGTCATTTAAAATTCAGTAATCTTCCTAGTCTAATATAATAGTTTTACTGATTTGAATGAGAGTTATTAAATATCAGGAATGAACTGTTTGTTTGGCCAACGCACTAAGGGCCTGCTTCCACACCAATTGAAATCAATGGGACACAAGAGGACCTAGATTCTGTTCTTGCTCTACCCCTGACCTTCACATCAGCCTTCTGTGACCTTAGTTCCCCATATATCAAATGAGATAATTATACGTCAACCTGTGTAAAGTGCTTTGAGATCTAGTTAGCGCACTGTAATGTGGTTTTGTTTTTGTTTGGTAATTTAATTGCAAAAAGTGTGATTATTCTATAACCTTGTCTGGACTACAGAAACTTGGCAAAAATTTCCCCAGTTTCCTACACCAGTTCAACTCCATCAGGGGTAGCAACAGAGGAAGCCTAGTGTAAACGAGTTGCCGACATTTTAAGTAATTCACCTTTGAAAAGCAATTGGATAAAATGAACTGTGAGGGTACTAGAATTATTTATTTATTTATTTAACCTTAACTTACCATTTATATGCATTTTTGGGGGATTGGGTTATTAATGGTAAGGAGATGCTTTTTAAGAATTATATTTATTATTGTAGGACTGTCTTAACCTTAAGTTAACAATGTGTTTTTACTTAGGAATAAAAAAAAATGTAGTGGACACTAGCTGTCACTTAGACATTTGGTAATGAATCAAACATACTCTATGTAATATCTTCCCTTTCTATTTAGGGCACACTCAAGCATTGAATTGTTAAGCATTAATGAGACCAAATTAATAATAAGATAAAACCTTTTTCCTAAATCTGTAGCTTTCTTCATTACTGAGTGGTGATGGGATTTGCTGCTGCCAGAGTATGTAGAGTCCCAGTGTTTCTGCAGTCACAAGTTGGATAATTAGTTTTGAGAATTTTCTGCAAGCAAGTGATTATCCCTTATGATTTTTACGTTAATGGAAACTTCTCTAATGAAGCTATGTTCAACATTTATATTTATTTTAAGGGTAGACATGCATGAAGCCTGAACTACCTTAAAACTGTTGATCTCTAATATGTCAGTCTGGATACTAAGGGTATGTCTACACTGCAGTTAGACACTAGCGACTGTCCCATGCCAGCTGATTCAGGCTCTCAAGGCTTGGGCTAATGGGCTGTTTAACTGCAGTGTAGATGTTCGGGCTCAGGATGCAACCAGAGCTCTGGGACCCTCCCACCTTGCAGATCCTAGAATCCAGACCAAGCCTGAACATCTCCACTGCGGTTAAACAGCCCTTAGCCCGAGCCGCATAAGCCTGAGTCAGCTGGCACTGCCAGCAACAGGTGTTTTACTGCAGTGTAGACATATCCCAAGACATTGGGTTTTATAGCCTCCTTTCCAGCAGATGGAGACAGAAAGCTATTTTTGTGACACTTTCACCCCATAAAGGGGCTGCCACCCGATGTGCAAAGACTACCCCTGCTTCTGTTTTCCCTGCCAGCTCAGGACTCCAGCACCCTGTCTTGCTGAGCCAGACACTCCCGTCTGCTCCAACACAGACCCAGGGTCTGAATCACTTGTCCCAAAGCTGCAAGTTTACCTGAAAACAGCTCACAGAAGTGTGCTTGTCTTTGGCACTCAGATGCCCAACTCCCAATGGGGTCTAAACCCAAATAAATCCGTTTTAAAGCTTATGCAGGGCAAACTCATAAATTGTTCGCCCTCTATAACACAGATAGAGAGATATGCACAGCTGTTTGCTCTCCCAGGTATTAATACATACTCTGAGTAAATTACTAAATAAAAAGTGATTTTATTAAATACAGAAAATAGGACTTAAGTGGTTCCAAGTAGTAACAGAACAAAGTAAGTCTCCAAGTAAAATAAAATAAAATGTGCAAATCTATGTCTAGTCAAACTAAATACAGATAAGTTCCTCACCAGCTCCCTTTTACAGGCTAATCTCCTTTTAGCCTGGGTCCAGCAATCACTCACAACCCCTGTAGTTACTGTCCTTTGTTTCAGTTTCATAGATTCATAGATTCTAGGACTGGAAGGGACCTCGAGAGGTCATTGAGTCCAGTCCCCTGCCCGCATGGCAGGACCAAATACTGTCTAGACCATCCCTGATAGACATTTATCTAACCTACTCTTAAATATCTCCGGAGATGGAGATTCCACAACCTCCCTAGGCAATTTATTCCAGTGTTTAGCCACCCTGACAGTTAGGAACTTTTTCCCAATGTCCAACCTAGACCTCCCTTGCTGCAGTTTAAACCCATTGCTTCTGGTTCTATCCTCCCTCTGGTTTCCTTCAAGTATCCTGGGGGGATGGAGAGGCTCCTTCTCTAGCCAGCTGAAGACAAAATGGAGGGGTCTCCCATGGGTTTAAATAGACTCTCTCTTGTGGGTGGAGACCCTCCCTCCTATGCAAAGTCCAGCTCCAAGATGGAGTTCTGGAGTCACCTGGGCAAGTCACATGTCCCTGTATGACTCAGTCTTTACAGGCCGAAGCCATTGTCCACATGGTATCTTGCATGTCTCCAGGAAGACTTCTTATGTGGATTGGAGCATTCCAAGATGCATTGTTCCCCAAGTGTTTCCTGATCAGGTACTTAACCTGGCAAATTCCTTCCTAAAGAAGCTGACCAAATGCCTCACAAAGCTTACTTAGAAACCAAGCAAGCATACAGTCCATATTCTTAACCTCAAGTAGAGAATGATATATATGTACAAATAGGATGAATAGATATAGTAGACCATAACCTTTACGGAGATATATTACATGGCACAGGCAGCACAAAACATATTCCAGTTATGTCATACATACATTTATAAGCACCCCGCCCCCCCTATAAAGCTTTATGGGGTACACTGTCACACCAGACCAAGCCTGAACATCTCCACTGTGGTTAAACAGCCCTTAGCCCGAGCCGCATAAGCCTGAGTCAGCTGGCACTGCCAGCAACAGGTGTTTTACTGCAGTGTAGACATATCCCAAGACATGGGTTTTATAGCCTCCTTTCCAGCAGATGGAGACAGAAAGCTATTTTTGTGACTCTTTCACCCTGTAAATGGAAATGGACTGATTGAATATGCCCAGTACTTATCCCTGTCAGGGATAGGAGAGAGGGACCTTCTTGTGGACAGCTGAACCCCAAAGTCTTTAATTTTAGTGAGATCAGATCTCAATTCTTTGAACAGTCTAGTTTTAGGCTGGAGACTGTTTATAAGCCAAGATTCATTTTACTTTCTCCCTTCGTTCCTTTCTGTTGGACTGTGTGTGGCGCACACTACCAGTTCCTATGGTCCCCTCTTTTGTATATGTATGCATTTTGCAATCTTATTTTTTGTTTTGTAATCCTAGTCTGCCAGCCATATTGCTTCCAATCCTAAAGCGAGTGCAAAAATGAAAAAGGACAATATGAAGTATGCCAGTTGGGCAGCTAACCAAATCAACAGAGCTTACCAGGTCAGTATGTTGTCTACATTTTAAAGTCTTCTCCTGGACATACTGCATATCTCCATGTTATGATAAAATGGGTTACTAAAAGGCAAGATGTCTGCATATCTTAATAGCTTTTCTGCTTCTTTTAAAATTAAATAGGACAGATTTGCAGCTTCCGTAAATCAGCATAACTTGATTGATTTCAGTTCACACCAGCTGATGATCTGATTCAAATGTATGCATTGTATTTCTATGTAAAGGACTCTGATGTTTTACGCGCTGTATTAATCTGTATTGTCTACTGATTGTTTGTTTTTTGTCTCTATTGATTAGTTCTTTCTAGTATTAGCATTGAATGCACAGGGTAGCATTATATGAATCTCCAAGACTTGGGACTATATATTTTGGATTGTTTCATCATATGTGGTATGTCAGTAGTCAATTAAAATAGTTTTGAATTTCTATTTTAGTTGTGCTATTTACTGAAAGAAAACAAATTAAGGGTTCTTAGTATTTGCCCTTCCCTTCAGGTTTATAAAGATCAAAATAAATTATTTAACAATGTACCAGGTAAGTATCCTAAAATGTGCCAAATCACTGTTGGTGCTGCTTTTCCATAGTTTATGTAGGAAATGGACATGATATATTGCACAAAATTAAACTTTGTGGGCCAGATTCAAAACTCATTCAAGACAATGGGAGTCTTTCTAATGATTTAAAGCAGGGATTGGCAACCTTTGGCACGCGGCCCGCCAGGGTAAGCACCCTGGGTGGCTGGGCCGGTTTGTTTACTGGCCGCAACCGCAGGTTCGGCCGATCGCAGTTCCGACTGGCCAATGGGGGCTGCGGGAAGCGGCGCGGGCCAAGGGATGTGCTGGCTGCCGCTTCCCACAGCCCGCATTGGCCTGGAGCGGCGAACCGTGGCCAGTGGGAGCCGCGATCAGCCAAACCTGTGGACACAGCAGGTAAGCGAAGTGGCCAGCCCACTGGGGGCTTACCCTGGCAGGCCGCGTGCCAAGGTTGCCAATCCCTGATTTAAAGGGTTATGCATCAGGCTGTATGTAGGTTTAAAATAATTCTTGAATAGGAAACAGTTATTAGCATGTTGATTTCTGCTATCCCTCTGCTTTCTGAAATCGTGTCCAGAACTTGTTAACTACTCAGCTTTTTTATTATTTGTACTTGGTAGCAACTGATGACCACAATAAGGAATAGATTGTGCTAAGTGTTGTACAAACACACAGGAAGGAATGGTCCCTTCCCCAAATTTACAGTCTAGTTTAAGACAAATCACACAATGTGGATGTAACAAACAGAGGGGAATGGGGTGGAGAAGAAGACATTTATAGTGACAGGTCTTTCCTCTAAGACTATTTTTGTCTGTGTAGTACAAATTGAACCAGCTCACTCACTCAGGCCTATCATTCAAGGCAGATAATACCAAATTCACTGAAGATGACACACACAATGAAGAAATCCTTTCACGAGCCTGGCCTCCCTAATAACACTTTCCATGCTGTTGTATGTATAAGGTTGTGGTATTGCAACACAAGCCTTTCTGGTCTCTCTGACCCTCTTTTATAGAACAAAATTGATTGTATTAAGTGTGAAGAAAAGTCCAGTTTTCTCTTTACATTGGTATCCTTTCTGGTGTACATTGTTATTTCAATGTCTGGGTGGAGTATGGTATCTCATTCCCCCACAATGCCTTATTAGGATGTTTTACCTTGAAGGTGCCTTACTGCTTTCTAGCTTAAAGCTATTTAATGGTATAACTGATGTTCTGCAGCTGACACTTGTGTAATTTAATTGGGCTTTCTCTTCATGACATCAGGTCCTGACCACATACAGCTTTACTAAAACAAGAGGGCACATAGGGTATAGGTTCTTTGGAAAGTGTCAATGGCAGATGTTAACTGTGAGACTGTTTCCGCTTTGCACTGTTAGTCAAGTGGTTCCTGACTCAGCACACTGATGATTTCTCCTTTGAAACAATGTGGTGTGAAGCACAGTATACCCATAAAGAAATGCACTTGATAATCAAAAGGATGGCTTAGGTCCCCCTATTTATATGGTTAACTGCACTTCATTCCTTATGTCAATAAATCATCAGCATATTTCTTCATGACAATAAGCAGTGTGTGGAATGCCATCCTATCTTTTTATATATGATTTGCACAAAAATGTGAAAGACTCCCATTGACTTCAATACGCATTGAATTGTGCCTTATGTATCTTAAGTAAAATATTGATAGGAATCCCACGGATTGCAGGATCCACCAAAGAAACCTGGGGAGCGGAATGTGAGTTGTATTCGGTTTCTTGTAGCTAAGTACAGCAGGATAGCTTTTAAAAGATGTATCTTTCAAAATTAATGCAAATACTAGTGCTGTTTTCATACAGGAATAAAACAAGCCACAGAGATTAAAGAACTCAAGGCAAGTTTTTTTGTTTTTTGTTTTTTTAAGTGACTTGGGTGCCCAGTTTAAAACACTGGATTTTGGAGGACAGGTGCTCAGCACTTTCTGGAAAACAGCCTCTTTTAAGGTGTCTCAAGTTGAATACCCAAAGTCACAAGCCCCTTTTGACAGTGCTGGCCTTAGTGAATTGGTGGCATAGTCAGGATTAGTACTATGGAATCTTGAGTCCCAGGTTGGAACTTTAAAACTAGAGG
Organism: Trachemys scripta elegans; assembly: GCF_013100865.1. Lineage (NCBI taxonomy): Eukaryota > Metazoa > Chordata > Testudines > Emydidae > Trachemys > Trachemys scripta. The sequence goes on from NC_048299.1 coordinate 251,558,291, forward strand.
TTTATTAGTAAAAATGAAAGCTTGTAGTTATTTGATTCACAGCCACTTATTCTTGTTCTTTTCATCTGGCTGTCTATCAGCTCAGTATCACTCAGGAAATATGATTTGTGTGGTTATTTTTTGTTTTGTTTTTGTTTTACTCTATGATGCAGTTATACAGTTTTTGTGAAGTTATGTTGGAGCCAGGTTAAAATGATTGGCTCCCCTTTCTCAGTTGATGCTTACCAGAACAGATCACATTAACACAACTAAAATATATATATTTAAAACAAATGTCAGAACTTCTTTGTGCCTTCATTCCTTTGTGACACATTGCATACTTCAGATGTATTTTATAGCAGTTTGGGATAAAAAGTGACAAATACCATATCTGACTGAAACTGCAGGGGGGATTTCGATTTGTAGCATGTATTTACTCAAATTAAAATTTGGACAGCTACTGGCATGAACAACATTCCTCTTGCCAAAAAAAAAATAAAAAAATACAGCTGGACAGGACCATTTCCCAATCCCACACTGCTTAAAATGTGAGTCTGACAAAACCGTGGTAGGGTTTGGTGACACCATATTAAAGACATAGAAAATCCAGGTGGTACAGGAAATGGTGGTGTTGCAGTAGGTGGCCATCTCCCTTCTGAGTTGATATGGAATCAGACCCCTTGCATAATATTGTGGTGTTGAAGATGAAACTTTGGTCACTTGTGCCAATTAACGTCCCTATGGCCTTTTTCATGAGAGGAGATTTCATTTTGGATAATTAAATAGTCTACGAAACTCCACCCTTCTCTCACATTCCCCAAAGTTCTATGCAAAGTGAGATAGGAGACATAAAACCTTAGTGAGTTTGTTTGAGTTCTGCTATGTGGACTTGCTGACATTGTCAGCAACTCAGTTTGTCCTTCAGTCATGTCTTTTCTCTTACTCCAGAGAGGTTATGCATTCTTCATCCTGATTTGGCTGCCTAGCAAAGTAATGTGGATTTGTGGCTCTGAATATGGATGTTTTAATTGAAGAAGTGTAGAGGTGTTGGGAATCTATTGCAAAATATATGCTCTTCAGATGGCTTTTCCATGTGGATTTTAAACTTAGATTCCCACCAGTTTCATGCACAATACCATTAATTTTGGATAACTTCCTCTATTTTGTCAAGTTCAGGTCTACAAGTTTATTTGATAAATATTCAGTTGTTTTGTTTTTCAGTGGATCTCTATTTTTGATAAGCCCCAATTAAAAATGTTTCTTTAGTGGCCTACTTCTCTTCATCTGGCTTCTGGAACCTAATTTTAGTCTTTTGCTTTGTTTTTTCCTATGAGTTTGAGTCTCTATTCAAACTATTGAATTACTTTTGTTTCTTGTATTAAGTGGTTTATTTTATTTGTGAACACTCAGATGAAATTAAAAAAAAAAAAATTTAGGCAAACAAATTTATCCAAGATCTGTCAGACTGGAATAGGCTCCCAAGGAAAGTGGAGTTAGGAAGGTCGAATTATTTTTAGGAGTACAAATATTTCCACTTACGTATTTTTTGGCAATCCATATTTATTTAGGTGTTCAATATTTGTCCATCCCTGCTAACTAGTGCTTTTCTAGCTCTGCCTGGCCTAGTAGAGAAATGTCCGTTTAGGAAGGGAGAATTGTCTGATATCTAGAACTCCTGGATTCTAACCCTGACACTAAAAACAGGATTACTTCTCAGGGCATTGGGTTTAATTGTTTGTAAAAACACTGTTAACCCATCATATGAAAGCCTTTATAAAAGTACCAACTATTGAAGAATAAGTGCATTTCTATTACATTAAACACTTGAGCCTGGTGGCTTGTTATCAAGGTTAGGTTTTACATTGTGTGGAGGTCACAGAACATCTTTTTAGTGAAATTCTGACCTGTGGTATCAAAGCAAGCTCCCTACAGTTGTATATAAAATCCATGTATTTAACTATCGACATGAATCACACAAAAAGTGAAGAACTACTTCTTTCTTTCTGTCACTTAACATCGAAACAAAATATGGCTACCTAATACTCCCCAATTAGATAATTGGTTTAGCATGTCCTGTGGTAGAAGCATTTCAGCAGAGGCAAGCAAGTTTGATTGATGCTCATGAAAATCTTTAATGTGATCCCACTCGTGGTAACTTTCCAGATAAATGTTTCTTAGGCACACTGCTAAATTCTTCAGTGTTAGTGAGTCACATGTTATTTATGATTGGCGAGGTGATTCTGTTACAAACCATTTGGGAAACAGAAAATTAAATCATGATTTAAAAAAAAAAAAAGGATTCCGGCTCAATCAACTGAATTGCAGTATAATGCCGGAATAGACAAAATAATTGGTCGTCAAGGAAAATTTGAAGTGATTAGATTTCAAGCTTCTATTTGTTATGATGTGGAGTTTAGTTTTATTTGTTCTAATTTAAAGTGCATGTGTCAGTATCATTAAGGCAGCCGCTCATGAAACTAACAAGTAATGTTTCTTAAATTGACATAAAATATTAATTTTGTTCTCAATGTCCTTAAAGCAGAAACAGAAGTAAAATTCTGCTAATTTTGAAATCCCCTGCCTCCCTTCTCTGATCACCCCCACCCCATCCCCCAACTGTTTCTACCATGCAGCATTACTTTTTGACCACACCGTGCACAGGCTTCTGTGCTATTACTGAAAGAATCACGGGAATCATAACACATGCTTCTTTTAATTTTTTTAAATCAAAGCTGTTTCTCAAAGAATTGGACCTCCCCAAGTATTTGATTAGGACTGTTCTTGTTTTGTGTGGAAAAAGGAGGGCATAGAAGAAAGGTTTTTTTCTGTTCTGTTCAAATCCAGGCAAAAGATACTTTATCAGCTGGGAAGGCAAAAAGCAATCTCTGCTGTTCCTCTAAAGTGTTATCATTATGGGCAGTTATGGGAATCTGACAATTTAAAAGGTGGATTTACGTCTACTAGCACAGGCAAAATTAAATAGCATTCCACTTCCAGAAAAAGCGAGGTATTTTTTAGTTAAGGGATATAGTAAACAGTTTGTCATCATAGCTACATTTTATGCTTCTAGATATTTAATTTGTAATGCCCTTTTATTTACCATACCAAATCTAGTTTTTTAACAACACAAAGCTAACAGCTAGGAATTAAGGGAAACCTAATGCTAGACTGTAACCCAAGGGGTCAAAAGCAGGTTAACAGCTCCTGCAGCTTGCTGCTGCTGTGATATTACCTGAGCTTGATCACTTAATCTTTCTCAACAGGTCATGAGAAGTTTGCTAAATTAAGTTAATTACAAGAGAGATGGGACACATCATAAATCAAGCACTAGGCATGCAGGACAGCAGTGGTATTTGAAGAAAAAAATCATTAAATTGTAAATTTATTGAGTGTTTAGATGTTAACATTTAGTCAGAGAATAGGGTATTTTACTAACAGCAAATTATAGTCAGTACTTCTTTATCACCAAAATATTTAGTGTGGGTATGTTTAAAAAAAAAAAGAAAAGAAAAGAAATGGTGGTGGCTCTTTTTTCCCACTTGACTGAAGCACCAACCTAGCCAATAAATCTGTTGTGTTATATCAGGCTGATGAGTGATGGGAATTGTCAGTACAGTTAGAAAACTCATTTTGAGATCAGCATGGGGTAGTCAACAACTCCCCCCCCCCCCAATGCTAGACGACTAGTATAGTATGGAATTTTAAATGCTAAAATGTACAAAGGTAGTATTTCAATGGCTTTATATTCCTTCATTACCAATATAGGCTTTATTTCAAATTCAATCTGGAATTACAATTATAATGATAGATTATAATTTAAATAAAAGGTTCTGACTCACAATCACAGTTGAACCGAGAAATACATTTATGTGATCACTGCCTTGCTTTACAGTATGTTTTTGTAAGTAAACTATTCCATTCCCGTGCTGTAAATAATATGGAGTCTTATTAGTTTTTTTATCATGTGCAGATCCTGCCTCTGTCAAAATATGAACATGATCTAAGTTAAATCAAATAAAAGACCAGCTTTTTTAAATGTTTGTGATAAATCACAAAGCAGACAAGGGAAAAATTCTCTTTTCTTGAGTTAAGGTAAATGCTAACTTAAGTGGTACAATCTTATTGAAACATTTGTTTGTTTTTGCAGTAAATTGGTGGACTGTGTGTTTTAAAAGTTATTTTTGATTAAAGTTTAGAACCATAGCTTGCACAAGACTATTGCACAGCATTGTGTAGTGCATTTTCTGTCACATGACTGGTAAAAGTGAGTTTATACTTTTCCTTAGTTTGCAGGTCGCAGTAAGAAAGAGACTAAGTACTCTCTGAAGGCAGTGGAAGACATGTTGGAAGCCCTGCAAATCACTCAATCTTAGGCTGTCACAAAAAGATCTAATGTTAGATTTTACAACTCCATGTTCAACCTTTAATGATCTATGAGTTATGTTACTTTAACTAACAATGGAATTAGGCATTTAATGTGCTATCTTAAAGGATGTTTTTATGAAAATTTAAAATGTCTATTTATTGCTGCTGTGAAGAAGACACAATGAAAACTCACTGAAATGTATAACTTATCCCAGGAAGATAACAAAGAAATTAAATGTATTGCACATCAGTCTCTTTAGATCTTGTATGTACAGTGACTGCTTTTTAAGCCATAACCTGATGTAGAAAGAAACTTGTTAAATGATCAAGTACAATTATGTATTGGGCCTGCAGACTTATACATATAGATGAATACCATATGTTAGATAAAATTATCTTAATTGAATACTTGAGTTAAAATGTGGTAAAAGGTAAACAATTACTGAGCAGTATTCATTATACAAACACGAATCATTACTGTACCTGTGCACAGTTTATTCAAGAATAAATTTGATATTAAAGTTTTTAAGATATTTTCTTGTGTGTAGAAATGGAAGCAATATAATCATGCCCTTGGTTTCAGTGGAAATAACTCACATGCTTAAAGATAAGCATATACTTAATGCTTTGCTGGAGCCTTTGTGTATAAATGCATGAGCAAGTATCTGCTTGTCTATGCAGCTATGTGATGCATCTGCCTGCACATTTTTATTTGTGCAGTTAAGGACAGTAGGAAACCACCTCATGCTTCAAGAGCTATGTGAATACAGCATTGTGTACTAGTTTTGATGTTTACTGAGAAAAACAGTGCAACTCATGGTTTATGAATCTTTGGTTCAGTCAGAATTAAGCTGCTGTTAATTCATAAACTATGGCAATTTAGTCATGCAGATGTTTCTTCTACTGCAGTTTCAGCAATCGAGCTGCAGAATGGAAATTATATCAACTAAAAAATTCCAGTCAGAAATACTTCAACCCTTGATTTTAATGATGGATATCAACATAATTAATAGTATGGCTCATATTTTAAACTTCATATTCTTCTATACCCAGAGTGAGGTTAAGTCAAAGGCACTATAAGCCTTCCTAAGGCCCCAATTCCTGTGGTCATGTGATGAGATCAGAGACTTTCAGCTTTCACTGAAATAAATAAAAGTTTCTGTCCCTCATGGATTCACAAAGTAGCTTGAAAACATGACCCAAGGGTAACTGATACCTGTCGGAGTCTGCCTACAATAGCTCAAATTGCTGTTTTGAACAATAGCTCCAAAATGTGAACTGACTTATTCATCTTAACTCTGAAACATGCTTCCACCCCAAGCAGGACTGGGGTGTGGGCAGTGGGGCCTTGAAATGTGGGTTTTGCCCTAGATTGCCTTAATTCAATCCTGCTAAATACCAAAAGGCATGTATTATAATGGACTTTTTCACATTTCAGAAACATGGTTTACTTCACCTCACAAAGATTTAAAACAAAATTCATTAGTTTGGTTTTACGGAGAATCATTGAGACAAAGCATGAAGTGTTTCCAAACAATGGGTTGAAAATTTGGTAAAATTATTGAAAAATAGGTACATTTTTCCATAGGTACTTGTTAAACGTGAAACCAATGATGTACATATTATGGTTTTTAATGTATTGCCTTTGATTAGTCAATTCAGAATTAGCTATATAATTTATAATATTTACTATCAAGTGTAGGAATAAAAGATAGGATTTTTTTTTCCACATTAGGAATGTTTTCAGTATTAATTGTACCAAGATTAGAAAGTGGCAGTTCTCACAAACATTTTCTGTCCTTAATTATGATCTTAGTCCTCATCAGTTCCACGGTCAAAGGATTTTCACCTCCAGATTACTTCTGTATAAAAAGTTGCCCTGTCTTATGGGCTATACTTTAAATATTTAAAATTTCACTTTTATACTAATAGCTAAAAGAAATATATGTATTCAGCTAGTTCTTGAGTAAATCAAGGAGATACTTTATTACAATAACTAATTCACAGGCCCTTTTTATTGTGTACTTTTAAGATGACAATAATATGTCAATAGAGAATATTAAGTGTGAAACTCTCAAAAGTAAGCTTAGAGATTTCTTCATGAATTTACAGCCTTATACTGTAGGAGTGCGCCATCTAGAGTTTTAAAAAACTCCATTAATTTCTTCAGCACATTCTCCAATAATTTGGTTGCATCCTGCAGTTCAAAAAGAATGGGAAGCTCTAGCAATGTTTGTTGAAACACTTCTGTACAAAAAATAAAGTCTCTTCTTTGCCTCAGAGGTTTAGATTTTCTAAATGGGTTCAATTTGCTGTATGTTTTATATCCATTGTAGTTTAGTTACTATCACTATAGCATTAAAATGTGAAACCCATTGAAACAACTATTTTATAATGTACACATTCATCTCTAACTCCAGTGAGTGAAGTACAAGATTCATGCTGTGAAGTTTCAGCTCCTAGTGTTGAGTTTAGGAGCATCACTAAAATAAAACCACAAAGGTACTAAGTATAGTAACATCCAAAGTGTTTAAACATTTTACTGTGTGTAATTTCTCATTTTGTAATTAGGAATCATTCTCCCAAAATTTATTTCTGCTAATTAAATAATAAATGGAGATATACCTATCTCATAGAACTGGAAGGGATCCTGAAAGGTTATTGAGTCCAGCTCCCTGCCTTCACTAGTCGGACCAAGTACTGATTTTGCCCCAGATCCCTACGTGGCCCCCTCAAGGACTGAGCTCATAACCCTGGGTTTAACAGGGTAGTGCTCAAACCACTGAGCTATCCCTCCTCTCCTGAGTTGTACTAAACTTTTGTGCAGTGTTTACCTCCCAGTGTGTTAATAGATAGTGCACTTGTCCCATGCATCAAACATCTGGTGGTCCTTGAAAATGAGCATATAAGATGTTCTGTGTGAGACAACTTTCAGCATAACTAGCACATTGACAACTTATTTGTCAAATCTAGGCCCTTTTGCTAATTCCCAAATTATCCACAAATAGATATCAGTTTTGTTCCTCCTTTGAAATTATTCAGTGACGTGTCATTTTATTGACTGCTCACAGACTATCTACTATAACTGTTGCAGGGCCGGCTCCAGGCACCAGCTTAACAAGCAGGTGCTTGGGGCGGCCAAGGGAGAGGGGCGGCACCTGCGGTAATTCGGGGGCGGCAGGTCCCTCACTCCCTCTAGGAACGAAGGACCTGCCGCTGAACTGCCGCCGCCGATCGCAGCTTTTTTTTTTTTTTTTCCAATTGCTGCCGCCGATCGTGATCATTTGCTTGGGGCAGCAGAAATGCTGGAGCCGACCCTGAACTGTTACATCAAGTATTCCCTCTTTGTTATGTGACTAGTCTCATGGCTTGGATGCTTCCCCAAGCTTCAGAGCTTAGAAAATGGCCTAGCGAATATTTATGCAAATCCACTAGCATGAATATTTGTGAATTTTTCTTTCCACTAATGTTTGCAAACAGTTGGCCAGAATGTTTATGGAAAGTGATTGAAAGGGGTTGCAAATACCATCAAATATAATTGAGTTTTCTATTCAGATGAAGAATTGTAAATCCTTTATCGCATTAGTGCCACCTTACACAATTTTGTGTCCAAGATCTATGATAACCTCATTCAGTAACCTCATTCATACAAGTTGACTGTTCCAGGAATAGTAAACATTTTTGTAAAATACTATTGATGTTGCCTTGGTCTAGTGAATAGAATTTCATACAAGGGAGTTTAAACTGAAAAATAAATGTCACTAACTTAGGTGCTCTGACAATGACAAGCACTATGTAAGTGCTAAGTGTTGTCATCAGTGTGCAGTCCCCTCTCTCCAAAGTAATAGGCTGTCATTCCATATTGTTTCAACTGGAAATGTTTCATAGATTAAGCATCATATGTTGAGTTACAGCATTCTGCTTTGAGATACTTAACAGTGAAGCTGTTATTTCTTATGTGGTTTTGTGCACCTGCAGTTTGACAGCATGCATGATGGGAGGTAGGTATTTGTGTTTTGAATTGGAACAAAATGCCTAGAAGTATACAGCAGAATCCATGTTCTCCAGATGCAAGAATGTGTATATTTTGTGTAGAATAGATCCTCAAACTTCTTGCAGTTTAGTGTCCAGAATATCTTGCAGTTGCTTTGGGAAGTTCTGTTATTAGTCAACGGAGGGTTTCCTCTTGGCAGTGTTGTATTTATGATGGCACCCATGTTTGCTAGTCATTGCATTTGCAGTGGAACTTGTGTTTCAGCCAGCTTTAGAAGGGAGGAGAAAAGGAAGGCAAATTAAACTTGATTTACTGGCATGAATTCATTAGCTTCTTGTTACTTGCACCCACATATGCCAAGAAGACCAAGCATTCAGGTTTGCCATAATTGCTCTCCATGTTGTAACTGAAGAGCTCCTATATATTTAGCTGCACAACTAAAAATCCATTACAATCTAAAACATATGCAACACAGTTAAAATAATGTGTTATGTGACTTGATGAGACTATCCTGGAATGCAAGGCAAGGACCATTCTCCCAACATTACTCAAAGTAAGATCAGAATTTAGCAGCATTACAATGCTGCTTTAAAACTTTTTTTTTTTTTGTCCAGATAAATGGTTTCACTTTATACATTGCTTATATTACTTGCTTTACTCGGTGCTTGAAAGAAGAGAATTCTAGGACCAGTTATTTGATTGGAGCTGTAGATATTTGGATCTACGTGGAGGATAAAGAGAAGATTAGTCATTAGTCTCCTCTGAAATGATTCTGCACCCTCTAAGATCTGTAGCCTTTGATAGGCACCAGCAGGAAGTTGGATTTAAACCAGAGAGTGTAGTTTTCAGAAATACAAGTTCATTAATCTGCTTGCTTCTAAAAGGAAAATGAGAAGGGGGCGGGGGGGTTGGGGGAGGAGTGTGGTCCAGGTGCTGGATGTGAAGTGAGAAAAGTCTTTACTACACAGGTACATTTATTCGTTCTCTCAGGAAATCCTCCAATTGCAAATGACAGCGCAAGCCCCTCCGTTCTCTCCAGCCTGTTCTCAGGGCAGAGAAGCTGTGCAAAGGCCTGTACAACACACATGCCTTGGGGGGTGGGGCTCTGAGTTGGCCAATGCAAAGAGGGCTAAGCGACAAGCTAAAATATGTGCCCATTGGTTCTGCATTTGGGGTCCTGTGGTTAGGTACCAATAGGAGTGTGGCTGTATTCCAGCAACAGACTGGCTATCCTGGACTGGGGGTGTTAGTTCCAGCCCTCCCCAATGCACCCAGAGTAGAAAGTCTGAGTATCCTCTGTGTGAGATCTAGCTGAATTAGAGAGCACTAGCCAAATTAGAGCACACTGGGTTATTTGGGGGGTTTTAAGAGCAGGAAATGGTTACAAATATAAATGTAGCTAGGAAAAGGAAAGCAGGAAAAATGTTTTTTGTATGGGCGCATACTACATACTATAATTTATGGGTCTCTCAGTGAGGGCAGTCTATGCAGAAATAACAGAGGATGGAGAAAGAGTATATTAACTAAAGCAAAAGGAAACACTTTGCTAAATGACAGCAAAAATCATGGGACTTAGAAGCAGCATCCCAGCCAGCTATTTAAAAAAAAAAAAATTTTTAAATCCTCGCCTCAGAATCAAAAATCCCATTGGCTTCCATGAGGCCAGGAGTTCACCTGCATTGTGTGTGATCCTTTTCCCTATGCTTTGTCTGTATTTTTTCTACTTGGGCCTGAATTCTGCATCTGATTCATGTGGGTGAACTGTGGCCACATAAAGCCTTACTGATTTCAGTAGGACTCTGTGCAGATGTAAGGGTCTATCCAGACAGATTAGATTAGATTGATGCCTTAGTCCCTGATTCTGCAAAGATTTATGCACATTCTTAGCATCAAGCACACAAGTAGAACTACTCAGTTCATGGGTCGAACATGTCTTTGCAAGACTCTGACAACCTCTTGAATTTTGCTCAACTACTGTTATCATTTTTAGTTTTTCTAATTACATTTCTTTAGAAAACGTATGATCTAAAATGGCATCGAGCTAACTAGGAGGGAAAACATTTCTAACCAGGGTGAGCTTTACACTAGCTCAAGTTGCCAGTTCTACCTATAGGAAATAAGGGCCTCAACTGGTGTAATCAGCATAGCTCCAGTGGATCAGTTCTATGCAGCGAGCTAAATGTTTTCTGTCCCTTTTGTGTTCTGATTTTGCACAGATGTTAATGACCACACTAGGTGCAATGCTGTGGAGAATCAAGCCCTAAGGTTGGAAGTGCAAATTCACTTCTGTCCCCTTGTCTGTCTGTATTGCCATTGTTTTCATTCAGCCCCTGCTAGTACTAGATCAGCATCCTTAGTGTTAAGAACAAACAAAGAGCTATTCTAGGCTGAGTAAAGTTATTCCTGAGCTTCTGCCAATGCAGGAGCTGGACCTAAGTTGATGCCTTCTTTAAAATGAAATACCTGGGGCAGGCACTGGGAACACTACTTACTCCTGGGGCAGTGCTTACCCAAGCAGATCTCCTCTTAATAGTCAGGTGAGTTCTACCAAAAGAATGAAGGTTCATGCCCCAAATGTATCATCATTTTCTGTAACAAGCTTTTAGCTTTTGGACATAGCATTGGAAGTGATATTTTATACCATGCTGATGCGGTCCCCTGGGGAAATGACTGCAAAGATCAGCACTGAGGCAGTTTCAGAAAGTGAGCAACTAAAATTAACCATTGTTTCTGCTTCTTTAGGTAATTGAGCCTGACACAGTGGTGTGTCTGACAAGTTGTTTTGCATTTTTGTTCCATATATATATATATATATATATATATATACACACACACACACACACACACTATACTAATTTTTTCTCTCTCTCTCTCTCTCTCTGTATATGTGTGTCTATATAGAGAGAGAGAAATAAAAGTATGATCCTTGAAGCTGTCACTGGCATTCTGGGAATGTTTGTTTCATTTTAAGCTTTGAAAATCATGTTAAGTATGGATAAATCACTATGTGGGCAGGAGTATGAGAAAACCACCCAATACAAAGCAGTATCTCCTTTCCCTGGAAAGTTGTTGTAGCTTTTTCTGTTTAAATCAGAATGAAGAATGAAAACCATGAAAAATTGCTAATAGTACTGTTGAAAGTCATAGCTGCTGTATCCTCTTTTCTCTAAAGTCAACATTGTCATTTTATTTCACTAACAAGCTACTATAAAGGCCCTTGGAGCATTATTTACTTAGCTTTATTTTCAGCTACAAATATATTTTCAAGTTCTAAAGGAGAATGAAAATGTTGAATAAATAATCAATAGCTCGACTCCTTAGTACTTTCTGGACCTACTCTAACCTGGTCCAACATGTTTAGTTCTGCAGGGCAGGGACTGTTCTTTTCATCAAGTATTTGTACAGTGCCTATCACACTGCGGTTCTGGCCTCTAGAAGTTACTGTAACGCAAATAATGATAATGCTTTCTAAAATGCAGAGGACTTGCCATGTGGAATGTGATCAATGGTCTGGTGTATTATTCCTCACTCTAGTCTATATGCATGCAAAGGTTTTAAAAAATAAGCTCCTAACTTAGGCTCCTAGGTCCATATTTAGGCAGCGGAATACGTTGCCTGATTTTTCAGTATCATTGTTTAAACAGCTCCCATTGACTTCAGTGGCAGTTTTCAGCTGCTCAGCTCTTTTGAAAATCAGGTTACATATTTAAATGTCTATATATGGGCTTTGGTACCTAACTTTAGGCACCCACTTCTGAGAATGTTGTCCTTAATGTGCTACCCTCTTTAATGAAAATGGGGACAGGATATATTTTCCAAATCTCTCATAGCTATAGTTGGAAGCTATCTTTCTGGGTACCATCACCACCTCTGCGTTGAGTCTTAAGGAACAAACAGCAGGTGGGACTTGTGTCTGAGACCATAAGATACACATTTTGAGCCAGATAAATGCAGAAAGTGCTTCAAAGCCATGAAAATCATAGAAGTCAGTGATGTAAGAGATCTATTTAAAGAAAGCACAGTGTAAGCAACAAGTCATATGCTCTGCTCACCCAAGCAACCACATGATCTTATTTTTTCGTTGTTTTCCATGTCTTTCCCACACAAGTGTATGCAGGGTCGTAGGCTAGGTTAGATACAAGATGTTACAGAAGGAGAGGACTAGAACTACATTGGACCAGCAGAAGGTTTAAAAGGATAAAGTAGGAAAATAAATAGTTTACTTGGAAAAAACTACTTTGAAATTTCTGATGGTTGGCATGTAGGTAGATATCATCCAACATGGGCAATAAGACAACAACCTCTAGGAAATTTTAATGAAGAGGGAGGCTAAAATGATCAAAAATTGAATAGGAAGGCCTTTCAATGAACTTAAATACAGCTACAGAAGACCTTCATTGGTTTAACTCAGCAAAGGAATATAGTGCAGGGGAGTGGACTAGAAGACCTCTTGAGGTCCCTTCCAGTCCTACGCTGCGATGATTCTATGACTTCTTTGAAACTTGAACAGAGAGAGCCCTGTTCAGTCAAGAGGGAATCCTGGGTGCTAGAGGAAGGCCAGCCTAGCTAATCTAAGGTCTCTTCGCCGGACATAACAGGAAGAGACAACTTCTCATCTGAATCATCAACAAAACACATGGCTAGCTGCCTGTAATTCTGCCCCTCAGTAACTGTAAAGGCATGATTCAGTATAGTGCCTTCAAAAATATCTTTCTCTACTTTATGTATAAGTAAATAAAAACAAATGTTTTGGGCCTGATGTTGCCCACACTGAGTAACATCTTGTAATATAAGTGATTGTGAACCTATGGGAACCTGCAAGATCACTCATAGTATATCGCAGGGATCCGCAACCTTTGGCACACGGCTCGCCAGGGTAAGCTCCCTAGCGGGCCGGGCCGGTTTGTTTACCCACCGCATCTGCAGGTTCGGCCGATCGAGGCTCCCACTGGCTGCGGTTCGCCGCTCCAGGCCAATGGGGGCAATGGGAAGCAGCAGCCAGCACAGCCCGCACTGCTTCCTGCAGCCCCCGTTGTCCTGGAGCGGTGAACCACGGCCAGTGGGAGCCTCGATCGGCCGAACCTGCAGACGTGGCAGGTAAACAAACCGACCCATCCCACCAGGGGACTTACCCTGGCGGACCACGTACCAAAGGTTGCTGATTCCTGGTATATCGTGAAGGGGTGGCCCTTTGTTATTAGAGCAAAGGTTTGTTTACTAGGGCCGATTGGGAAAGCAACCCACATTTTTATGCACCAATTTTTGTGAAACTTCCATTGTTTTTCTCATTGCAATTTGGGATTTCATTGCAAAATTTCACTCACACTTCAATTTTTTTTTCAACCAGCTCTGTTGTTTACGTGTTGGGCCAGGTGTCCAGCCAGTGTAAATCGGCATAGCTGAAACTTAACATCAGTGGGGCAGTGTCACTTCACTCTAGTAGAGGAGGGTCTGGCCTAATGTGTTTAGTACAAACAGAAATATGATAGAATGCACATTCTCTCTCTTTTTAACTCCTTTGGCTTAACATCCATGTGTTTTCCAGCAGCAGTCTCTTGTGGAGTATATAAAGAAGATCCTATGGGGTCTTTCTTCAGCCTGGAGTAGATAGGGTAATTTTTGAAAAATTGGTGTGTGAAAGTGTGCTTTTGTTTCCCAACCAGCTCTAGTGTTGACATATTGCTCTGCATATGTGCTGACTGAGACAAGTTGAACCAGTGGCACCTGGTGTGGGGGTGTGATCCTGCCCTTACAAATCCCTTTGCAGGATCAGGGCCTACGCCTGGTAATATTGTTCAGCATATGTAACCCACACACCTCCTGGGTGTGGTGTTCTGTCCCATCTAGGGGCACCGACACCACTGAGAGAGAGAGAGAGAGAAAATGAGTCTGCTCTACAGCCTTAGCTAACCGTGGTTAGCACATGCCGTAGAGGCTCATGCACTAAGGTCTAGAGATCCCTGGTTCGATCCTGCCTGTCGATGACCAGGGTCTGTTGAGGTTACACATGGAGCTGACAGAGTTATATTTCTTTTGGTTATTATGGGGCATCTTTGGCATGTAGTTTCTCTTTGGTTAATATGAATTGAACATAGATACGGGCTCCAGGCTTTATGCTTTCCTAGGAGCCAGAGAACCAGTTGTGACTTTAACAGAATCAGCTGCTTTAACATGAGCCTTCTTTGCTTAGCAGGGAGGCTGTTAAATTCTGGCATTGCTGAGGGGGACACGTGTCATTTCAGCAATGCCAGCACTTCAGAAAATGCTAAGTTTTTAAATTTCCCAATTGGTGCCAAGTTTTCACGTTTTTCCTACTTGGCTGCAGTCCTGGTCATGGGGGGTGGGGAGTGGGTGGAGGGAAGCATTGTTTTCCCATTATGCTGATGTTTTTGAAAAGACCTATGTGAACATTGCCTCCCATGTTACTGGGCTACTTTTCTGCCTGCTGAGTCAGTATAGCATTTGAGGTCACAAAATCCTCTACAGCTTATGCACTAAGTGATATTTCTCTGATACTGGTATTCAGAAATAGAGGAATAGCAGCAAGGGAGAATGATGTTTGATTTTTTGTTCCTTTTCATAGGTATATTGAATCCTATATTAGGGGAGAAATACGGCCAATATGTAGGAGGCAGTATAGTCTTGTGATCAGCATAGAGAATTTGAAGTCAGTCACTTCTTTGGTTGTATTCTTGGCTTTCCTATGTAACTAAGGGCAAATTATACTCATTTAGCCACTTTCCCCATTGGTAAAATGGGGTAATAATACTCAACTCACCTTACATATAAAACTGTTTTGTAAGTATTGCTGAGCAACCAATACAAGTTTGTTTGTTTTTTATTATTATCCTTGTTATTTTGGTGGACGCTGTAAAAGATATGCTTATGACTAGAACTTTTATTAATTATTCAAGATTGATTTTCTCCATGCAAATAGTGTGATACTAATTAAGGCCCCCTCAAACCTGCAAGTCCTGTCAAGGTTTATAATGAAGTATCTGTTTATCCTCTACTGTTTAGATTACAAAGCAAAGTTTGGTTAAGTCAGTGGTATGTGAAATTTTGGTGAGCTCAACCATGGATTAGTGGAACACAGAGTAAAGGAATTTGTGAGAAAGTATGAAAGTTACCGGGAGGGGCGGGATTAGTAGATAAAACATTTGTAAATATTAGAGGAATCATTGTGGTATTGATTATTCTCTAAATTTTGGCCCTCATCCAGCTCAGATTCAAGTAATTGGGAGTCTTTATTTTTACTTTAATTGGAGCTGCATGAGGGCTTTAGAACAGCTTTTGTATTCCCTTAAAATGCTCTATTTTGCACATAAAAATTATTTTAGGTCACCATTGTGTCCAAATGTAACCATATTTTGCTATATATTGAGATTATGGCATTGTCAACTACATGATCATGTATTTCTGTTCAGCAGGAAAAGATGAAATAAGAAACTGATTTAAAAAATTTTCTTATTTTAAAAATGTTTTTCCATCATAACTCTGGAAAGCATGCACCATGAATTTTTTTAATTATCATTAGGCAGCTCTGGCATAATTTATGTTAAAAGGTTTTGGCCTGTTTACGTGTGCTGGAATTTGCCAAAATTAGTAATATGATATTCCATCTTTAGCAAACCTATAGAGCAATAAATAATGACACATGACTGTATGCAAGTGCTATTAGTTAAAAAAAAAAAATTGTGGTGTTCATGAAATGCAGGGATCTTCCAACCCAAATTCTGCAGTATTAGGCAGCAAGTTGTACTCTGAACTAAACCAGATGCTGATCAACTCTGTTCCTATTATCGACTCAGGGCTGAGACAGTAACCAGACCTTATTTGCAATGTTAACATTTGGAACAGATTAACAGCAGTTAAGCTGAAATGAGAAACCTCCACTTTACTAAAAGGTTCAAAACATGTAATGCTGTAAAATCAGAAGGTCTGTAGTATGTTAAACAGAAATAAATAAGTTAACTGTATGCCATACTTTCCCTATGCAGCATGTGTTGTTTCCAGTTTGAATGCCCCCTTTAAAGGATATGTTTGAGATATATGAGGTTTAAGCCCTGTTAAACCATGTGCCTCATAAGATACATCATATTCAAGCTCACTGTTTGAGTTTATTTCACCGTGGCACGAGTTAGTTTAGTCTTGTAGAAGTATTGTCTGTGTAGGGGCATTGTCTCTATTAGGGCCAAATCCTGAATGGCCTCGTACAGCTGGGAGGATTTATAGATTCCAAGACCAGAAGGGCCCATTATGATCATCTAGTCTGACCTCCTGCATAACACAAGCCATAGAACTTCCCCAAAGTAATTCCTAGAGCAGATCTTTTAGAACAAATCCAGCGAATCCACCAAGACCCTTGGTAAATTGTTCCAGTGGCTAATTATCCTCAGTGTCAAAAATGTATGCCTTATTGCCAGCCTGAATATATCTAGCTTCAACTTCCAGCCATTGGATTGTGTTATACCTTGCTCTACTAGCTTGAAGAGCCCGTTATTAAATATTTGTTCCCCATGTAAGTACTTATAAGCTGTAATCAAGTCAACCATTAACCTTCTCTTTAAGTTAAATAGATTGAGTTCTTTGAGTCTATCACTATAAGGCATGTCCTTTCTAATACTTTAATCATTCTCATGGCTCTTCTCTGAACTCTCTCCAATTCATTAACATCCTTCTTGAATTGTGGGCACCGCAACTGGACACAGTATTCCAGCCGCAGTCACACTGGTGCCAAATACAGAGATAAAAATAACCTCTCTGCTCCTACTCAAGATTTCCCCTGTTTATGCCTCCCAGTATGCATTAGCTCTTTTGGCCACAGCATCACACTGGGAGCTCATGTTCAGCTGATTATCCCCCACAACCCCCAAATCTTTTTCAGAATCACTGCTTCCCAGGATAGAGTCCCCCAATCTGTAAGTATGGCCCACATCCTTTGTTCCCAGATATATACATTTACATTTAGCCATATTAAAACACATTTTAATTTGATTTTTCCAACTACACCAAAATACCAGATTCCTCATAATACACAGAGTAGGGAGGGAAAATAACACATCTATCTTTCAGAATCTATGTTAATCATAGTCAGATTAAGAGTCAGCCCAAATTTGAATTTTTTGTATGCAGTGTTGTGTTAGCCATGTTGGTCCCAGGATATTAAGGACACAAGGTGGGTGAGGTCATATCTTTTATTCGACCAACATCTATTGGTGAGAAAGACAAGCTTTCAAGCTTACACAGAGCTGTTCTTCAGTGCTGGAACCAAGCTGCCTTCTAAGTTAAAACGCATGTTGTTTTCTTGCACTCAGTTTGCCAAGAGATGCAGATCATTCTGTATCAGTGACCTGTCCTCTTCATTATTTACCACTCCCCCAATATTTGTGTCCTCTGCGAACTTGATCAGTAGTGATTTTGTTTTCTCCTGGACATTGATAAAAAGTTAAACAGCATAGTGCCAAGAACTGATCCCTGAGGGACCCCACTAGGGATGCACCTGCCTGATGATGATTCCCCCTTTACAATTACACTTTGAGACCTATTAGTTAGTTATTTATTGTGTGCCATGTTCATATATTCTAGCTTTTAATCAAAATGTCATGTGGCATCAAGTAAAACGTCTTACAGAAGTTAAGTAAATTCTGTTAACACTATTACCTTGATCAACCAAGCCTGTAATCTCATCAAAAAAGATGTATAAAAAGGATATATAATGAACACCCGACATTACTACACGGTCAGTGTCATGACGGAATAGCTAGGGCTGCAACCAGGTTTTTCAATAAAAAACCTTTTTGGCTTTGAAAATTGGCTTGGCATGAAAATTGCCAAAAGGTCACTGGACTAAGGAGTCAGCGAGGGGAAGGGTCTCAGAGTCTGGGCTTCGGTAAAAGCAGGAACATCGACACTGCTATTTCTAGCTCTGCAGCCTGAGCTCTGCAAGGCCAAATCAATTTACCTGGGCTCTACGACTGTGCCACTAGTTTTTATTTGCACTGTTGTCATACCCTAACTCATCCTGGTAACCAGATGAAACGGGTCTCCTTAGAACTGACTCAGCAAAAGGAAAAACGGTGTCTTCTGAAATAAGAGAGCCAGAGGGAAGGACAATAAGGTCTTGTCTACACCGGAAAGTTGCATTGCTATCACACCTACATGTGAAAGTAAACCAATACAGTAACTCCTCACTTAAAGTCATCCCGGTTAACGTTGTTTCATTGTTACGTTGCTGATCAATAAGGGAACATGCTCCTTTAAAGTTGTGCAATGCTCCCTTCTAACGTCGTGTGGCAGCCGCCTGCTTTGTCCACTGCTTGTAGGAAGAGCAGCCCATTGCAACTAGCTGGTGGGGGCTTGTAACCAGGGTGGACCGGCAGCCCCCCATCAGCTCCCCGCTCCCCTAAGTTCCCTGTGCAGCAGTCACCCAGCAGGCTATCAATTGCTGGGCAGTTCAGCTGTCCCGCCCCGCACTGCCATGTGCTGCTCCTGCCCTCTGCCTTGGAGCTGCTCCCAGAGACTCCTGCTTGCTATACAGGAAGGGAAGCGGGGGAACTAATGTCAGGGTGCCCCCTGCTCCTGCATCCCGCTTACCCCTTCTCCATATAGAGCAGGGAGGGGACACGGACGGAGAGAGACAGAGAGAGCTTGGGGCAGCAGCTGCTATCTCAACTTCCTGATCCACTTAAAAAGACAATGCACTTAAGAGTGGGTCAGCTTACTTAAAGGGGCAGTGTGCATCTCTCTCTCTCTCCCACACACAAGGTGTGTGTCTGTGTCTGCTATGCTGTTTCCCCTCCCTCGTGTTCGTGCTGCCTTGTGTGAGAGGCTACATTAACAACAATGTGTTAACCCTTGAGGGCTCAGCCGAGTGCCTTTACCAGCAAGGCATTCCCTGGGAAATATCCCTCCCTCTTCCACCCTCTGACTTCACCACCTCAACCAAGCTTCACAATCATCATAGCTGTGAACAGTATTAAATTGTTTGTTTAAAATGTATACTGTGTGTATATCTATATAATATATAATTTTTTGTCTGGTGAAAAAAATTTCCCTGGAACCTAACCCCCCCTATTTATTCTAATTCTAATTGTCTGGTGAAAAAAATTTCCCTGGAACCTAACCCCCCCTATTTATTCTAATTCTTATGGGGAAATTGGATTCGCTTAACATCATTTCGCTTAAAGTCGCATTTTTCAGGAACATAACTGCAACATTAAGCGAGGCGTTACTGTATAAGCAATACCCACCTAAACTGTGTGGATGCTCTTATTTCAGTATAGGAACAACTTTTTTCAATTCAGTTTAAGTCAGTTGGGAACAGTTTTAAGTTGAATCAAAGTATGTCCACACCAGGTTTGCACTGATTTAGGCTATGTCTACACTAGCACTAGCATTGTTGCTCCAGGGTATGAAAAAACACCCCCTGACCGACATAAGTTACACTGACAGCGCTGTTCATCCAGGTGCTTCTATGTCGGTGGGAAACATTCTCCCACTGACACAGCTACCGCCACTCATTGGGGGTGGTTTAATTAAACTGGTAGCAGAGCTCTCCTGTCAGCACTGAGTGGCTACACGGGAGACCTTACAGTGGCGCAGCTGCATCAGTACAGCTGTGCTGCTGTAAGGTCTCCAGTGTAGACATAGCCTTAGTTATGTCCATTTTTAAAAGGATTTGAGTTAAACTGGTGCAACTTTCCCATGTAAACAAGACCTAAGAGCTTGTCTACACACACAAGTGGCAGTGGTATAACTGAAATTTGTTTTAAAAAGTTGTAGTTAAACCAGTTAAAACCTCTCTGTGGAAACACTTATATCAGTTTAAATCTGTTATGCCAGTTTAGCTTGTACCAGTAAATTTACCACTGCAAGCCAATACGTCAGGCTTAAATTGGTGTAACAATGTCCATAAACAAAAGTACATGGGTTTAAAATCGCACCTTTTGTTAGACCACTGCAACTTTACGTGTAGGCCAAGCATAAGTTCTGCAAGGAAAAGTCCTGGAAATAGACTCCCCTGAGAGGAAGCTTGGGTGAGAATTGTGAGTCTGTGGAGAACTGCCTCAGGGCTTTGTTATTGCATTACATTCCTGAAGCTGAATAATAAAGACAAGCTGCAAGAAGCAGCATGAGTTTGAACCTTATTGTGAGTGTTTACAGCATGAAATGGCATGAGCATTGTACCTGATTAAGGGTACGTCTTCACTACCCACTGGATCGGTGGGTAGCAATCAATCTATTGGGGATCGATTTATCGCGTCTCGTCTAGACGTGATAAATCGACCCCCGAACGCGCTCCCCATCGACTCCGGAACTCCACAAGGGTGAGAGGCAGAAGCGGAGTCGATGGTGGAGCCGCGGCCATTGATCCCGCACCGTGAGGACGGGAGATAAGTCGATCTAAGATGCGTCGACTTCAGCTATGCTATTCTCATAGCTGAAGTTGCATATCTTAGATCGACCTCCCCCCCCCAGTCTAGACCAGCCCATGAGTGAGCGTGTTCCCCTATACTAGCCTGTTGCCGCTTAGGGAGAACACAAAGGTCTTTCTGTAGGCAATACTGAAGAGAGTTTCCTTTAGTTCAATGCTACAGATCCATATTCTGCAGCAGTAGAACCAAGGTTCCACTTGCAGGCTAACCTGAATGTGTTTTTATTCCTTTGTAGCAATGGATTCATCATAGAAAGTACCTAAGTGTCTTTGGCCCTGATCCCACAATGAGATCCACACAGGTTGACCTCTGTGCTTGCATCCAAGCAGAGTCCCACTGCAGGGTCAGGGCCTTATTTTGTATGGTGCATTGGTCTGACTTTTTGAGTTACAGTTCATTCAAATTTCCCTTGGATGTGCTCTGCTTAGGAGCAGCTCCATAATTCAAATTGTAACCAGAGTTTCATTTGTCATGCCCCTTCTGATGCTGCACTGGCAAGGCGGCGGGAAAGGGGGGTAGAACTATGAAAGCTTTCAGAGTAGTAGAGTTTTTTGGAGAATGTGAAGAGATTATTAAGTTATGTGTGCTTGTAACAGGGCATGCTGAGCCAGGAGCTAACTCAGCACCTTGTCACTCTAATACCCACCAGTACATACTAACTGGGACCTAATTGGAAGACAGGTAGTTGACACAGGGTGCCAATTAACTGCACAGAGCTACAGCTGAAAGGCTAATTGAAGGGGAAGCAATGCCAGAGCTGGAATTATATAAATAGACGGGAAGGAAGCACTGGAGAAGAGCAGGGAGTTTGAATGAAGGCTGAAGTAGGTAGGGCTGGATGCTGCTAGTACTGCTCCCTTCCCTAGAAGTAGGTGAGGAAGCTGGCTATGGGCTATAAGTATATGTAAAGAGTGCTACAGGCCGAGGCCTGCAGAATACAGTAAAACATGGTGGTGGTGAAGGAGACCTGGAGTGGTTGTGGTCTGTGATTAAGGCCTGAAAGACTCTCTTGGGACCAGCCTGTGACATTGCTTTGAAATTACACTGTCTAAAAGATGGTGTACACTGGGGAGCTGAAGAAGGGATTTTGGTTCCCAGAGGCCGTATGGGGAGGGAGCAGCTCTGCAGTATTAGTGGAGCAGAAATGGGCCTTAAAGGAAGCTCTGAGCCGTAATGCTGCTAAACTGCAGCCTTGAGTGAAAGGCAAGGAAGATTTCCATCTGTAAACGCAATCCTGGTGGAGTGAGGGGAGTTTGCAGTATCCTGCTGGAAGGAGCCTATGCTGAAAGACAAATAAGCAGGAGCATTTTGATACCAAAGGGCTCACCGCTCTGCCTGCTTTAAAAGACCTGTGGCAATTTCACCAAGGGGGGTTGTTGCTTAATGATGCAGGAATTCTGAAGAGAAAATCCCACAAACCTAAGTATCACCTAGCTCTAAAGAATTAGAATTTTGCTCCAATAAAGCTTTATGTGCCCAGCCCTTTGGTCTCTGCACTCACCTTTCTCTCTTCCTCCTTTTTAATCCTCTCTTGTCAAGTCTTTCTCACTGATAGATAGCGGCTATGGAATGACGCTGCACAGCTCACCCTCAGTGGAACTGGTTGGGCTCTTCAGAAAGTCTCACCTCTTGACAGCAAAGGTATCAGTCATCCTCTGTCTCTGTGCTTCCAAAATTTCTTCAAGTCACTTACTGCTCTCAGAAGCAATTATGTGGTGTAAAAAGACATTGCATGTTTCTGCTTCTCTTGTTTTAATTTCTCTCCTTAATTAAACAGTATAGAAGCAGGGGTGCTGGAACAAGTTGTACAGTGGGGGTGCTCTAGATAGCAAGTGTGAAAAATCGGGACAGGGGGTAGAGGGTAATAGGAGCCTATATAAGAAAAAGACCCAAAAATTGGGACTGTCCCTATAAAATTGGGACATCTGGTCACCCTACCGGGTTCTCAGAGCCATTGAACCAAACTATAAACCCTGTGCATGATGGAAACCACTTTAAGCCACGAGGTGCAGCAGCACCCCCAGCACCTATGTATAGAAGGGATCCATATTAGTCCCTTTATAGATGACTATTATTGTATAAGATCCAGTTTACTCATTGTAAATGATCCTCCATATTGGAAGTAGTGATTGAGTTTTAACTACTGAGCAGATACTCGGTAAAAACTCAGTCACTGGTTCCAATATACTTAGGGATTTAAAAGCAGCCAAAAATGTATTTGTGGGATAAAATTTGGCTATGTTCACAGCCTGGGAATTAATTTTCAGACTTGGAAGAAAAACTGCTTGGCCTGTTTTTTTCCGCTTTCAGGAACACTGTAGATATTTATTTGCTGAGTTAGTGGTTTTAGATGCTGTTTAATGAAAGATTACTCTTTGGAATAAGTGTATTTTGCAGGTGCTTGGTCCTTAGGTGCCTCTCAACATTTTGTAGTGAAACTACTTTAGAAAGAAGCAATGCCTAAACCTGTATAAAGTGGCTGTTATGGAGCCAAGCCTGGCACCTAGAGCAGCAGATGGGTTTGCTAGTATGTCTGCATGCAGCTGCCCTCTGGCTGAAACCCAATCTGCCCAAGTCAGCATTTTGTCTTGCCCACTGGTGTTATACAAGGTGGCGGCATATGATTTTTAACATTTATTTGTGGGGTTGTATTTCTTGTGAAGGTGGTAGAAAATGAGTTCAGCTTTTACTGACCCAAGGACTAATGACTCAGCCTTTGTGCCACCTGAACTCAAGTGAGATGATAACTGGACTCACTACCCTGAACTGGAATTTATGGTGCAACAGAACCAGAAATTTAGCACAAAGAGGGTGTATTCTTAGCTATCAGCAGGAGTTTGAAGGCCTGTAAGACATAGTAAGTGACAACATTCCTTAGCACAATTGCTTTTCCCCCTCGACTATGATAGGTGAAGTGTTGTTGTAGCTGTATTGGTCCCAGGATATTAGAGAGACAAGGTGTGTGAGGTAATACCTTATATTGGACCCATTTTTGTTGGTGAAGGAGACAAGCTTTCAAGCTACACAGAGCTCACCCACCTTGTCTCTCTAATGATAGGTGAAGTAATTTTAAATAAAACAAACCAGGAGAGCAGTATTGTCAACCTCAAGCATTATGAAATCGTGAGACAGATGCTTAAAGATCATGAGATTTTAAAAAAAAATGAATAGTTTTGAGGTTCTTTTTTATTTGCCTTCTGGGTTTTGAGCATTTAGGGTATACTCAGGTTATGTTTTCAAGCTTTTGTCTCTAAGCATGAGGAACTTTTTTTTTGTAATGAAAACTACAATTAACCCTTTGCTTTCTGGTAATCAGATGCCATATCTTCAATAGGAACAAAGATGTGTTTATCCAGTGAGATGGCTAACAAAGTGTAAAATCCTAGTGTGAAATCCTGACCCCACTGAAGTCAATGGGAGTTTTGCCATTGATTTCACTGCTACTGTAGACAAAGTGAGTTTACCAATCATGTCAACCAGCACTATCAAGGTAAAACTACAACTTGCATCTCTTTACAACCTGTTAATTGTTGTGTTAGCTAGCTTGTAAAAACACACCATTTCTTAGTGTAGACATGGCCTTTGAAAGTCCCTACCAGCCCCATGCCAGTCTTTGTGGTTTTATAATCATATTTACCTGTATTTGAAGATGTATGTACCTTGCCCCATTCCCTACAACAGTGACCACTCTGGTCATAATTGTAAACTCCTCTGCCCAGATGTCACAGAGACCAGAAGCCATATTGCAGTATCACACACAGGCCTCAAACCGGATTGGAGCCCCACCGTACTACGTGCTGTACAAACACACAAGATTATATGGTTCCTGCCCCCAAAGATTTTACAGTTCAGTTTAAGGCAACATGCTACAAGCACGTGGACTAAACAATATATCAGGAAAAAGGGAAGGGAGAACAAGAGTAACGATAGCAACACAGGTTTACTTAGGCCATAATTTAAATGCATAAATTGATTGTTGCAATCTTTTAGAAGTTGTTTTGCTTTTGTTTATTTTAAACCCTAAATAAAGATCAGCAATCTCCACTGGCTCTCTCCTTACCCATTAACAGGTGGTGGTTTCCTGTAGGCATCATGATAGGAGGCAAGTCTTCAGGAGGAATTTGAAGGATTAATTTGGGGAAGGCAATTCCATGCATTAGCACTGGCTTGGAAGAAAATGAAAAGACCCTTTGTGGGAGAAGTTGTCTATATAAAATAATTTATTTTGGTATTCTTTCTTCTTTGCAAACTTTAAATAAATGTAATATATTTGTTCACCTCTTCTTTAATGGGACTGGTATATTTAACATTACAAACTGCATTAGTACTTTATATTGATAGCTATATTCTATATCATGCCAAAATATAATCTCTGCCAATTCCTTCCTGAAGCCCAACCAAAGTTTTTTAATGTGTTGAAATGATTGACAAGCGCAGGAAATTGTAGTTAAAGATTAGAGTTTTATATTTATTTCTCACTGCTTTTTAAAGGACAACTTATGTAAAGGAAACTCATTAGAATGTAGTTAAAACAGTCTTGAATAGATTCCAGATTGGGTCTTGGAGGATTTAAGATCAGGACACTGTCTTTCCTATTAACATATAATTAACTCACTGCTAACTTTTCTTATAACCTTTAGTCAGAGATGCATGTCACTTTTATTTTACTGCTGTCAAGAAACACTTTTTTTTTTAAAGTAAGCCCTACTCACCAGATGTTACTAAGACTGGTGTGGTCTACACTGGATCTTTTCCAGTCCTGCCTGCATATAATTTTCAAGTCCCCACAACCCTGCACAGCAAAGATAAAAACTGACCATAACTGTGCCCTTTCATATTACTTATAGCTCAGTTTAATTAACTGAAATACTACCTGATAAATAGTGCAATCAGAAGAATTCCAATTTAACATTAACTACTTCCACATCACATTTTTCTAATTTGAGACAGGTTTTAGATTACTAGTTCTAAATTATGTAAACTGCCCTCAGTGATTAATGTAACAATCTAAAAAGCTGCATTTTTTAAAGAAAAGAATCATGACTAAAGGTGTATGTTTGTCCTCGCTATGATTTATGTGACCAAAGCCATGCTGTTTAGAGGGATTTTTCTTCATATAAAATGTCATGGTCTTTGTAACTCTCTGAACAAGACTCTTCCATAAATCTGTACGAATTTATGTCTCTGTATATTTGGTGAAGTGGAGGAGGAGTGTGAGACTTGGGCCCAAGACTTTCCTGCCTAAAGCTTCATCCTAAAGGAGGGGTGGGGGGTGGGGTTAAGAGCCACTGAGCAACCAACCAAGCCACTCTGCCTTCTATTCAGGAAAGCACTTATGCAGGTGACTTCAATCAGTGGGACTTAAGCATGTGTTAATTTTAAGCACACACTTAAGTGCTTTCCTGATCACAGAGTTCAGGGATAGACTTAAATGGAAGCTGTGTGTCCTCCGTATCTCTGAAAATCAGGCCACTTGGTTAGATGCCTAAATACTGTACAAATTTTGGCACCTCTCCTGAAACCATGTGCATAGTGCCACTTGTGTAAAGTTAAGCATGTGCCTATGTGTTTGCAGGACTGGGGCCCTTGAGCCCAACAATAGCTTGTGTGGCTTGTCTCTCTTGATACTGTTTAGTCACACCTCAATTTCAGAAAGTTTTTATTTAGCCTAGATTTTCTTTCATTCAGTTTCATCTCATTACCCCAGATACGTTGTGCAAGAACAGCCTTGACTATTGTCTCCTACTTGGTATTTACGCAGCTCTGATGTTTGTGGATGATTATCATAAATGTCTCCATTATCTCCTAATATCTTTTCTTATTAATGCTGATATTCGGAAACCAGTTCAATAACTCAGCTATTTTACAATAATTGTTGATTTCATCTCCATTGTCACTTATTATTATACCTACATCAATATCTCTTTTCCACAAATATTGACTCAGATTTGCTGTGCTTGCATTCATTTGTTTCTTGTTTGCTCTCAGTTAATATTCCTTTAGTTTTACAGCAGGAATGCTCAAAGAAATATCAAATTTAACAAAATATTAGATGATAATCAGTCAGAGTGAACTCTGACATTATAAATGTGAGCACTGGGATTACGAATCATGCAGTATTTTTCTCATTCAGTCCGGGAATAGAAACAAGATTGTGACCTGTGTGTCAAATCAAACGCAACTGACAGCTCTTTTTCTGAATATTTGTTCATGAGAAATTTACTGCTTATATTAATCTGTAGATCAATAAAAAGGTTTTCCAGAATGATACAATAAATGTTAAATAATAAAAAGTGTGTTGGGGAGGGAGTGTGAAGTTGATTAATCTTTTTACAAATTTGAAATAGAGGAAATTTCTTATGAAAAATTATCAGCATTTTTTTATTCACTTTATTAAAAAACAGGCAAAAATAACCCTTTTAGGCTGTCTTTCTACCTAATTAAGAAACAAAAAAGAGCCAATTTTTTTTTCTTTGCAGGTTTCCTTTAAACTAGTTGGTGAATTTGATCTCTAGTTTCTTAAGTTCCCTTTTCATTTTGATGGTCTCCTGTGGTATCTTCTCAATTTCTAGAGTCTCCTTTAAGAAACCGATCAGAAGAGCAAAGAGTATTACAGATTTTTCCATCTGTAGGCCTTTTACCTTGCATTTCTAGAATACTTCTATGTGACTAATACTGTGTTCAAGCCTGTGGACAAGATCATTTACATTTGAAAGCTCGCTGCGTCAGTTTCTCAAGGCTCCATATGCGCGCCTGCTCAAACTGAAAGCTTTTTAGGAAGTAAGCCTAAAGATGTCAGTCACTTAAATCTCAACACTCTGTTTAAGAAGTTTGCATCAGATCACATCACCAAAATGGAATAGATAAAGATGAGGTGTAAAGTATATGTAATGTAGCTTGTAGTTAAATGCAGTAATTGGAGAGCACAGGCAGTAGATCTGGAAAGGTGATAAGGTAAGAAAAAGCTTCTTGGGAAAGGTAAACTATCTGAAGAGCTGACAGTGATATGCACTGGCTGGAAGGAGCCCAAGATTGTTTTAGCCTTTAAGCATTCCAACAGATACTGAAGAATTTGAGTAATTGCGTGCTCTGGGTCCAGTCATCCTGTTGCTGATACCCATGCATCTCAGTTATTGGTGTAATTTAAATTTGATAGCCTCCTAATCAACCAAATCCTGCTCTCTGTACTCATGCAAGCAGCCCCTTTGGCTTCAATGTGAGGCGTGCTCGCATGAATAAGGTGAGCAAAATTGGTATCCTGTGATTCACACATATATGCAGCCATGATTAATTTATGTGGAGAGGAGGCATTTGTTCAGAAACAGAGTGGCCTAAATGAGAGAGGCATAATATACATGCACAAGTTACATACAGTATTTTTATTCCCTTCCAATGTTTGCTATCTTTTCAGCAATGTAGGTGCAAAGGACTGTTCTCGAGTTTCTTTTATACAGCTCTGGTCTACACTATAAACTTATGTCTGTATAACTATGGCACTCAGGGCCCTGGTCTACACTACGAGTTTAGGTCGAATTTAGCAGCGTTAGGTCGATTTAACCCTGCACCCGTCCACAACACCAAGCCTGTTTTGTTAACTTAAAGGGCTCTTAAAATTGATTTCTGTACTCCTCCCCGGCGAGGGGTTTAGCACTAAAATCGACCTTGCTGGGTCGAATTTGGGATAGTGTGGATGCAATTCAACAGTATTGGCCTCCGGGAGCTATCCCAGAGTGCTCCATTGTGACCACTCTGGACAGCACTCTCAACTCAGATGCACTGGCCAGGTAGACAAGAAAAACCTTGGGAATTTTTGAATTTCATTTCCTGTTTGGCCAGCGTGGCGAGCTGATCAGCACAGGTGACCATGCAGTTCCAGAATCGCAAAAGAGCTCCAGCATTGACCGAACGGGAGGTACTGGATCTTATCGCTGTATGGGGAGAAGGATCCATGCAGGCAGAACTCAGTTCCAAAAGACAGAATGCCACTATATATGTCAGAATCTCCAAGGGCATGATGGACAGAGGCTACAACAGGGACACACAGCAGTGCCGTGTGAAAATTAAGGCGCTCAGGCAAGCCTATCAAAAAACAAAGGAGGCAAATGGTTGCTCTGGGTCAGAGCCCAATACATGCTGCTTCTATGATGAGCTGCATGCAATTCTAGGGGGGGGGCCCTACCACTACCCCACCATTGTCTGTGGACATCTGCAAGGGGGGGGAGTCTCACGCAACAGGGATGAGGATTTTGTGGAGGAGGAGGAGGAGGCTGAGGATAGCACACAGCAGGCAAGCAGAGAAACCCTTCTCCCCGGTAGCCAAGAACTGTTCATCACCCTGGAGCCAATACCCTTCCAACCATCCCAAGGCGGGCTCCCGAACCATGAAGCCGGAAAAGGCACCTCTGGTGAGTGTACCTTTGTAAATATAATACAGGGTTTAAAAGCAAGCATGTTTAATGATTAATTTGCCCTGAAGACTTGGGATGGATTTGTGGCCAGTATAACTACTGGAAAAGTCTGTTAACGTGTCTGGGAATGGAGTGGAAATCCTCCAGGGACATGAAGCTCTCCTGGAGGTACTTTAAAAGCCTTTGCAGAAGGTTTCTGGGGAGGGCTGCCTTATTCCATCCTCTATGGTAGGACACTTTACCATGCCAAGCCAGTAGCAAGTAGTCTGGAATCATTGGAGAGCAAAGCACTGCAGCAAATGGGCCTGGGCTTTGGTGGCATTCAAGTAACATCTGATCTTTATCTCTCTGTGTTAGCCTCAGGAGAGTGATATCATTCATGGTCATGTGGTTGAAATACAGGAAATTTGTTTAAGGGGACATTCAGAGGTGCCCGTTCCTGCTGGGCTGTTTGTCTTTGGATGAAAAGAAATCATCCCCACTGTTAGCCACATGGTGCGGGGAGGCCCGTTCATGCTGAGCTGTTCACATTTGGCTGACAGGGATCTTCCTTGATACTAGCCACGTGGTGGTGGTGGGGGGGTGAAGCGATCACCCCAGAGAATTGGGTGGGGGGGTTGGGGTTTTGGTTGTGCTGCACATTCACCCTAAAACCACAGCCCCTCCTTTTAAATGGCCAACCCAACGGGCTTTGCTTGGTATGGGAAATGAGTGTGTTGCTGTCTGAAACCATTCCCACATGTTATGAAGGTTGAAGAAGCCAAAACCCTTCGCCTTACCATGGCTGCCTGCAAGCCGAATTCTGTTGCCCAGCCGAGTGTGTGAGATGTCTCGCACCAAACCAGCAGGCACTCAATATAAAAGGCAAAATGCGACCTTGTACCAAAAGCACATGTGCTGTGTAATGTGAATCACTTGATTCAGTGTGAAATAGTCTTCCCGTTGTTCTCTAAAATGTATCTTTTAAAATACTACTTTCCCTTTTTTCCCTCCTGCAGCTGCAAATGTTTCTACACTCCTCCTGTCATCTCCTTCCCAGAGGCTAGCACAGATTAGAAGGCGAAAAAACGCACTCGCGATGACATGTTCTCAGAGCTCATGCAGTCCTTCAGCACTGAAAGAGCTCAGCAGAATCCATGGAGGCAAACAATGGCAGAATCCAGGAAAGCGTTAAATGAATGCGATGAGAGGATGGAGGAGCACACTGAGAGGATATGCTGAGGATAATGGGGGAGCAAACTGACATGCTCAGGCATCTGGTGGAGCTGCAGGAAAGGCAGCAGGAGCACAGACCGCCACTGCAGCCTCTGTATAACCGCCTGCCCTCCTCCCCAAGTTCTATATCCTCCTCACCCAGATGCCCAAGAACGCGGGGGAGGGAGGCTACGGGCACCCAGCCACTCCACCCCAGAGGATTGCCCAAGCAACAGAAGGCTGGCATTCAATAAGTTTTGAACTGTAGTGTGGCCTTGTCCTTCCCTCCTCCCCTCATCTACCACCTCACCCGGTGCTTCCCTCCTCACCCTCCCCTCCCAGGCTACCTTGCGAGTTTTCCCCCTATTTGTGTGATGAATTAATAAAGAATGCATGATTTTGAAACAATAATGACTTTATTGCCTCTTAAAGTGGTGATCGAAGGGGGGAGGTCAGTTGGCTTACAGGGAAGTAGAGTCAACCAAGGGGGCGGGTTTTCATCAAGGAGAAGCAAACAGAACTGTCACACCATAGCCTGGCCAGTCGTGAAACTGGTTTTCAACGCTTCTCTGATGCTCAGGGTGCCCAACTGTGCTCTTCTAATTGCCCTGGTGTCTGGCTGTGTGTAATCGGCTGCCAGGAAATTTGCCTCAACCTCCCACCCCGCCATAAACGTCTCCCCCTTACTCTCACAGATATTGTGGAGCAAACAGTAAGCAGCAATAACAATTGGAATATTGGTTTCGCTGAGATCTAACCTAGTCAATAAACTGCGCCAGCGAGCTTTTAAATGTCCAAATGCACATTCTATCACCATTCTGCACTTGCTCAGCCTATAGTTGAACAGCTCCTTACTACTGTCCAGGGTGCCTGTGTATGGCTTCATGAGCCATGTCATTAAGGGGTAGAATAACCACAAGAATAACTACAGGCATTTCAACATCCCCAATGGTAATTTTCGGTCTGGGAAGTAAGTTCCTTCCTGCAGCTGTTCAAACAGACCAGAGTTCCTGAAGATGCGAGCGTCATGCACCTTTCCCGGCCATCCTACGTTGATTTTGGTGAAATGTCCCTTGTGATCCACCAGTGTTTACAGCACCATTGAAAAGTACCCCTTGCGGTTTACATACTGGCTGCCAAGGTGGTCCGGTCCCAAGATAGGGATATGCATTCTGGCTATCACTCCACCACAGTTAGGGAACCCCATTGCAGCAAAGCCATCCACTATGACCTGCACATTTTCCAAGCAGCAGCTCAGTGATTGCATTGGCTGCTCAGATCACAGCAGCTCCCACAGTAGATTTGCCCACTCCAAATTGATTCCCGGCTGACCAGTAGCTGTCTGGTGTTGCAAGCTTCCACAGGGCTATCGCCACTCACTTCTCAACTGTCAGGGCTGCTCTCATTTTGGTATTCTTGTGGTTCAGGGCAGGGGAAAGCAAGTCACAAAGTTCCATGAAAGTGCCCTTACGCATGCGAAAGTTTTGCAGCAGACCCAAGCAGAAGAAGCTGGCTCCATTTGTCCTATTGCCAGAAGCATGTGGTGATGCTGATTTTTATGATATGAGTCAATTAAGTTTAGGGTTTTCTCTGAAAAGAGTCATCTTGCTGATTCTTCCTTCCAGGAGTCAGCAATGTGTCCATACACGGACACAAGTGTCCATGGTAAAAATTTTGAGGTCCGTGGTAATTTTTCAAAAAATTGAATGACTGAATGACATAACCCCCTCTCCCCTCCCTTCCCCAATGTCTGCACTAACTTCGGTAATTTTGTCAAGTGTCTGTCACGTAACATGGTGGTGCCGACCCCTGCTTCCTTCCCACTGCCACAAAAATTAAAAATACCTCAGGCCTGCCTATGTTTGAAGATGATAGGTGAAAAGGTATTCCTCAGATCCACCCAAAAATGCTCGAGAGCCAAGTAATAACCAAAGTCTTGAGCATCCCTCATACAGGAGTACTTGTGGCACCCTAGAGACTAACAAATTTATTAGAGCATAAGCTTTCGTGGACTACAGCCCACTTCTTCGGATGCATATAGAGTGGAATAAATATTGAGGAGATATATATATACACACACATTCAGAGAGCATGAACAGGTGGGAGTTGTCTTACCAACTCTGGGAGGCCAATTAAGTAAGAGAAAAAAAAAAACTTTTGAAGTGATAATCAAGATAGCCCAGTACAGACAGTTTGATAAGAAGTGTGAGAATATTTACAAGGGGAGATAGATTCAATGTTTGTAATGGCTCAGCCATTCCCAGTCCTTATTCAAACCGGAGTTGATTGTGTCTAGTTTGCATATCAATTCCAGCTCAGCAGTCTCTAGTTGGAGTCTGTTTTTGAAGTTTTTCTGTTGTAACATAGCCACCCGCAGGTCTGTCATTGAATGACCAGACAGGTTAAAGTGTTCTCCCACTGGTTTTTGAGTATTTTGATTCCTGATGTCAGATTTGTGTCCATTAATTCTTTTGCGTAGAGACAGTCCGGTTTGGCCAATGTACATGGCAGAGGGGCATTGCTGGCACATGATGACATATATCACATTGGTAGATGTGCAGGTGAATGAGCCCCTGATGGTATGGCTGATGTGATTGGGTCCTATGATGATGTCACTTGAATAGATATGTGGACAGAGTTGGCATCAGGCTTTGTTACAAGGATAAGTTCCTGGGTTAGTGGTTTTGTTCAGTGATGTGTGGTTGCTGGTGAGTATTTGCTTTAGGTTGGGGGGTTGTCTGTAAGCGAGGACAGGTCTGTCTCCCAAGATCTGTGAGAGTAAAGGATCATCTTTCAGGATAGGTTGTAGATCTCTGATGATGCGCTGGAGAGGTTTTAGTTGGGGGCTGAAGGTGACAGCTAGTGGTGTTCTGTTATTTTCTTTGTTGGGCCTGTCTTGTAGGAGGTGACTAATGGGTTCTCACAACAATTTTTTTGGTGGCCTCAGAGTGTGGCCACCAACTCTTGCTGGCAGCCTCTCTGACCATTTTCCCTAAAATACTTAATTAACTTTAGGAAAAACAAATAAATAAGCATGTATACATGCCCAAATCATTGTAATTTATTTATGTAGCACTTTTTTTTTGCAGACTCAATAATAAAAATAATGTACAGTTCTCTGTATTGTTCATTGGACCTAAACAGAATAGAAACACAAATAAGGTGCTTTGCACTTTCTTGTCTTTTTTTTTTTTATTGTTTCTTTCTCTTTTTTGGGTGCTCTTCTTTTTTTTTTTAAGACTTGCTAGCTACTAAGTCTGCTGTGAAAAGTGATATTAACAAACACACAAATATCACTTTTCATAGCAGACTTACTTAGCCCTGGCAATTCCGGGGACAAATTGAGCCCTGGATGGAGAGGTGGGCATGGAGACAGCGGGAGCCAGGGGCGATGGAGCACTAGGAAAGGGAGCATGGGGGCAGAGGGGTGGTGAGCTTGGGGAATGGAGCCCAAAGCACCATGGTTGGAGCCTGCCACCCCAGGGCTGAAGCCCAACCCCACCACCCAGGGGAACATGGGAAACTCACTGGCTACCTGCTCCTCCAAATTTTGTGTCTCCAGAGAGGGGCCACTGCTTTGGCCCCCCACCAATAACCACCCAGAAGGCTGCGGCCGCAAGAAAAGCCCCTGATGACCGCAGGTGGCCACGGTGGCTGCATTTGAGAAATGCTGCACTAGAACAAGCAAAGTGCGGGATATTTGTGAACAGGCATGACACTTATTTTCCTTGCAATAAGTACAGTCTATGCCAGGGGTCGGCAACCTTTCAGAAGTGGTGTGCCAAGTCTTCATTTATTCACTCTAATTTAAGATTTCACGTGCCAGTAATACATTTTAACATTTTTAGAAAATCTCTTTCTATAGGTCTATAATATATAACTAAACTATTGTTTAAAATGTTTTAAAAATGTTTAAGAAGCTTCATTTAAAATTAAATTAAAATGCAGAGCCCCCCAGACCGGTGGCCAGGACCTGGGCAGTGTGAGTGCCACTGAAAATCAGCTCGCGTGCCGCCTTTGGCACGCGTGCCGTAGGTTGCCTACCCCTGATCTGTACTCTCACTGCGCACTTGTTCTATGTGGCATACATTTATTGTGCACATTTATAAGCTTAAGTTGCTTTTCTTTTAAAAAAGCTAACCTATTTGGGTTGTCTAGGACTGTTATTTATGGTTATAAAGTAAGTGTTCGCTCCTGCAAATTCCTAGGACAAATGTGTATAAGTTAAAAAGATCAAAATAGGTTATGATTCAAGGATATAGTTGGGAGAAAAAGGAGGACACGTTTATAAGGAAATGTGTCCGTGTCTACTTAGTTTTGAAACAATCATACTATTAAATTCCAAAGCCTGTCCATTCCCAGCTAAAAGCTTATTTTAGAGAAGATCATGTGAAAAGAAAAAGTTTCTTGTTGTCGTCCTTTTTATGGCAAAGGATTTTTCTATTTTTGGAAAAATGTTTTTTTAATTACAACTTCGATTGTAATAACGAAACACAAATCATGCCATATGTAAGATTTTATTTGAACAATCTCAATGGACTCAGCTGCATTAGAAATTTGTTAATTTTGGAATAATATATAGGATCATATTTCTCTTGCCCCATAAACGTTTGACTTTTCCACTGAGAGACCAGCAGGTAAGGTTGTTATTATGTAAGCAGGCTAAGCCTTGGGACTTCACATGAGCTCTCAAATATATTAAGTTAGTAAAACTAATTAGCTTATTTTAAACAGGAATTGCTACTTTGTTCAATGACGGTCATGTTTATATTACTCGTAGTATTTCTATACAACTTGTTTAATATAATTAAACAAAAGTTATAAATTCTTGGAAATAATTCCCTATAAATACGGGTTTATCATTTTGGCACTCTCCCCTCATTTCCACCGGATGCCAGTGGGATTTGTATATACGTTTCCTTTATGTTTCTAATTAAGAAACCATGTCAGATTTATAGAAGACCTATTCAATTTGTCACTTTGACTGCTGAGGAATGAGCATCTTTCCCTAATCTCTGCTCCGATCACTACGAATATATCCAATTTCATTGATTTATATTGAATAGAATTTCATTG
The DNA here is from genome assembly GCF_013100865.1 of Trachemys scripta elegans. Lineage (NCBI taxonomy): Eukaryota > Metazoa > Chordata > Testudines > Emydidae > Trachemys > Trachemys scripta. The sequence goes on from NC_048299.1 coordinate 251,593,744, forward strand.
GTGGCTACTGCATAAATCTATGATGTCTTTCACATTTTGTGCCTAAACAATGATGAAAATGGAATGTCAGTTTTAAAACTCTCCCATTTTATGTATCTGTGATTATAGGAGAAAAAGGAGTTCTGTCATTTTCATTCCTAAATGGTCATAAAAGTTATTGCTATGTACAAAGTATTTTGCAAATTTAAGAATGACATTTTCTTAAGTCATACATCATATATCTACAATCAGATTATTTAGAATGCAACAGATCATACCCTAATAAACACATGGTGGTTGCAATATACTGTAATCAATTTTGGAATCCTTCCTGATTCTAGTCTCACACTGGTTCAAATGATTGATATTTAATATATTTCACTAGTATTTCCTGAAGCGTATGATGTTTAGGTGTCTCATATATCAGAGGGGTAGCCGTGTTAGTCTGAATCTGTAAAAAGCAACAGAGGGTCCTGTGGCACCTTTGAGACTAACAGAAGTATTGGGAGCATAAGCTTTCGTGGGTAAGAACCTCACTTCTTCAGATGCAAGAAGTGAGGTTCTTACCCACGAAAGCTTATGCTCCCAATACTTCTGTTAGTCTCAAAGGTGCCACAGGACCCTCTGTTGCTTTTTAGGTGTCTCATGTTGTTTGAGCCTATCTAATAGTTGCTTCCAGGTGACCTGAGCCGGTAAAACTTTCATCTTTTCACATCTCTGTTCTTGGTTTCCTTTTTAAAAATTCTACACACGCTCTTGGTCATCTCATCTCTCTAGCTTGATTTCCGTTATCATTTATGTACCAGAGTTACTCAGATTTTCTGTTCTTTCCCATTTGCGTCTTCCGTCACCAATCAGATTTCTCTATCTCCTTGCTGTTTCTTGCTGGATGTCATAGCACTTTCTTAAACTCACACTTAGAAACTGTGTTTAAAGTCCCTTAATCATACTATAGTAATTGGCTTCAATTTCAAAACCCTGATCTAGAACAAATTTTTAAATACTGCTTTAACACAGATTGATTCTGTCAACTGAAACTGATCAAATCATGCTATGGAACTATTTTAGCTGAAACATCATTGAGGTTCCTTGGCTGAATATGTGTCCAAAAGTATTCAGGGCAACTCTCTCCAGACAGTTCCTCTGTTCTCACCAATCCTTAAACATTTCAGGTTAGGTTTTCAAAAGTGCTCAGTTCTGGCCTAACTCTGTAGCCACTGGTCAATGGTAAAACTCCCATTGACCTCAATGGGAACAGATTTAGTCATATAAAAGGCCCATCCTTTTTGTCCTTTCCTTTTATCACATGTTTTTTTGATATATTTCTTAATCCCTTTATTATCTTCCTCACTCATGCCTGACTATGGCTATTTGTACAATGAAATGCAGTCATGACACAATTTGTATTGTAGTTGTGAAATGCCTTGGCCCAATAGATTTTTCATACTTTTCCTCTCTGCTATAGCTGTACTGTACTTGGTGTAGGTCCATAGAGCAATATTTTAAAAAGAACACCTCAAAATCCATTTGGCCAGCTCCTCACTTGATGAAAACAGACATGCCTCCATTGTCTCATGCACCTGAGTATAACTTTTAAAATATCTCAGATGTTTTCCTTCTGGTCATCATAGTGTTAATTTCCACTCCAAAGAACTGACAAATATGATTTTTTTTTAGCGCAGGGCGTGCTGCATAGAGCCATATTTGTGGTGTCAGATCAGAACAAGGATCTGGAGATGTTAAAAAATTTTTATTTTTATTATTATTATTATTTATTTTTAAACTCTGTGTAGGAGGTAGATGGCTACTGCAGTCACACAGCTTTCAGAAGTCATCTTTCTTCAGAAGTGTTTAGATTGTTCATATTTATGAGACTGTCATTCCCCTTGATTACATTTAAAAGGAGATTCCTTGTATGACAGGTTAGCAAATTACATGTAATTACTTTCTGTTCTAACATAAACTACACAGATACATTAAAACTCCTAAAGCATATGCTAAAGCAAAAGATAAAAATATCTTAACTCCAAAAATGTGTGAGCATCATCTCCAGCAGCCAAATGATCATATCACTGTAGCCCTTGTACTCCTGTCACCATGTCTATTCCTTTTCTTAGTGTTAGTCGACATCATCTGTAGGTCTTGTCTTAATCTAGGATCTGATTTTGCAGACACTTGCATAGTTTATTGATTTCAATGGTATTCTGACTGGCAGCAAGACCTATGGAATCCCCAACAAAATTATTAAAAATGTATCAGAACTCTCAATGTTCATGCAGTAAAGATAAACCAGGAGTTAGCAAACTGGTTTAAAGTTAACACGGATGTCAGGCAAAGTTGCATCTTGTTCTTCATCTTGTTTGAAGTGACTTTGTTGTGCAGCAGACTGACAGAATAAGCATTTCATGGATAGATGGCGAGCTTGGAGACAGACTTTGCAGATCTCTGTCTTAGGAATAAATAGAAGATCTGCAGAAAAAGACAGATGATCTTGAAAATTCTGCCAAGCAAGTAGGTCTTATTATCAATAAATCAAAGACAGAAGTTGTAAAAATTATATTACCTATCAATCTACTAGGAAGGGGAATCATTGAAACCCATTAATAAATGTATTTACCTGGGTAGCATAATTCAATTTCATGTGTGATATAAAGTCCAGAATAGGTAAAGCCAGTGCTGCATTTTAAAGACTCAAGACAGTATTGAAGTCCAATGTGATTAGCAAAAACACCAAACTTAAAATCTTTAGAAGCAACATCCTACACATCCTCCTATATGGATGGAAAAATAATAAGTCTATCCAATGCAAATTGATCAGCTATCAATACAGGTGTCTGTGTAGCATACAGAGAGTAAAATAGACTGATAGAATAAGTCATGAAGTGGTCCTAGAATGGGCACAACTATTCACAACAGTGCAAGTAGCATGGAAGAAGAGATGGAGGTATTTGAGACATCATTTAAGAATGCCTGATGATCATATTCTACCTAAATAAGCATTTCTTTTACAATCCCAGGGCAAGAGAGAGAGGGGTGAATCTAGACACCACTTCATCTGTTGTGCTATGGAGTGTGCATGACTGCATCTGGATATAAAAGACCTGGAAAAAAGGGCCCAGGATAGAAATGACTGGTGCTGTTTGACTTCTGCCTTATGCATGGACGTTGTGGGAAGAAATGCTGAGTAAGTACTAGGCTCAGTAGTAAATGTTTGCAGGATTAGGTATATTGTAAACACTCCAGGGAGGGACCTCATATTTTAAGAGGTTGAGAGGAGGGGTTTCAGATGCACTCAGGATGTCCTAAATCTGCTACCATTGCAATCAATGGTAACAATCATAGACTTCAGTGGGGGCAGTTCGGCTAACGGTGAGCAACTTTTGCAAATCCCACCCCTATGTGTTTGTAAAGCACCAGGCATACTTATGACACTGTACAAATGATAGCGATAATTAATCATTTACTCTCACAATCTAAAATAGTTTTAAATTGGATGCTGGAATATTTACAAATACAACAATCCAGAAAAATGGATTCCAAAAATGGTAAGTATATTAATAAAGGTTTCTTCCTAGAGACACAGAGAAGCAAACTGATACATGGAATTGTTCCCATAGTTGCACAACAATCAAAACTGCAAGCGCTAAGAATAATTCATTCCCTAATCTAATAGTCAGAAAACAAAGGAAATACTTGAGGAGAGGCCTCGTAATCAAAATCTATCATGATGAAATGAGAAAAACATTTTAGATTTGAAACTGTGCCTTCATTTTCTTTGATTTGGATTAATATTCAAGCATGGATCCTGCCTATGCTTGCGTGTGAGCAATTTTACTTACATAAGCAGTCTCATGGCATGTTTTATGCACAGAACTCCCAAGGGTCGTCTCACTGAACAGCAGTGTGCCTGCTAGATCCTCAGTGCAGAATCGGGACCTTTGATTGTAAATTCTTCAGGGCAGAAGGGCAAGGCCTATCTTTTAATATGTTAGTAAAGGGCCCCGCATAATAAGCTATTGTAATACAAATAATAATTCTGTATTTAGTCAATTCTGTAATTCCTCACTACTGCCAATTACTGATAGAACAGACATGTTAAGAACAAATAAAAATGTATTAGCTTATCTTAAGATTTAATATTGACTGGATAGAAATAAGAAGATAGTAAACTGAAAACAACCAAACAACACTAAAGAGAAGTTTATAGATCAGATGGGCTGCACTTTGTCATGTTTATTTCCACTGAAATCCATGGGCTCATGCAGGGAGTAGATGAAGGCAGAATCTGGCTCTCACTACTATGATAATATTTGACTGGAATTCATCTCCTGAGTCTCCTTTTCTCCACAACAGAGTTTATATCTTGATTATCATAGAATTATAGAAATCAAGTGCTGGACGTGAACTTGAGAAGTCATCAAGTCCACCTTCCTGCGCTGAGGCAGGACCAAATAAACCTAGATCATCCCAACCACAACCTCTCTTGGAAGCCAATTCCAGAACTTAACTATCATTATAGATAGAAAGCTTTTCCTAATATCCAACCTAAATCTCCCTTGCTGCAGACTAGCAACATTTATGTTTTTCTATTACCTTAGGGAAAGGTTTCAACTTGCCTATTGTTGATTTTTCATTAGTGTAAATATTGAATTAGGATTTTAGCAGAGAACAATAAACTGTTTTGCCTGAAAACTTTTTTGACATTGAGTCCTTTAATGAAGAATAATCTAAATATTCAAGGTTTTTTACGGGTCTAATTACACACCTCAGAATTCTAGCAAATAATTTGTTCTTAATTAACTGTAGGCCTGGGGAATTAATTAAAAAAACTAAAATAATGGTAACATGTAGGAGAAAGTTGTTTTCTTTGTATAGGAAACGTAAGGGTGAACAGGATAAAAAGACCTAGGTGAATTACAATATTAAAAATACACAATATGTTTTAAATAGTTTATATTTATATAGCACCTTTCAACCTGAAAGATCTCAATGAGTTCTACCAATTATGGGCTCAATCCTTCAGCCTTCATTGATAGGAGTAGGTGGTTAGGCCCAGATCCTTAAGGTATTTAGGCAGCTAACTCCCATTGATTACCAAAGGAGTCAAGTATCCAAGAGGATTTGGGCCATAGGGCTTGCTTTGCCACTGATTACTCCATGTTTATGTTGATGTAACTCAAGGGAATAAGGATTTCTAGAATCAGCTCTTGTATATATACAGAACCACTGAAATGCTGCCGGTTATTACGCAGGACCAGGACAAAATGAATTTTGGCTGAGGACATCAGGATAAACTACTGCTCTTTCTAAAGGCACCATGGAATCTTTACTGTCCCTAGAGAGCATGGAGGACTGATTTAAGTTCTCACCCGTAGGACTTTCTGAAATAAATGTATGAAATGTGCAGATAAAAGTAACATAAAGTGATGTAAACATCTAATAATTTAATGTGAATCAGTGAAAAATCTGTTGATACAAATGCAGTGATGAAAATGGCTTTTTGTATATAAATTTATAAATATATTGAGAGTAGGGATGTTGTGTTGATAAATTAGAACAACAGGGACACTAAACATACGCTAGTGTAGACTTTCCACCAGTCGTCTCTTTGCTCGGATGTATTTTAAAAGTTGTGAAATACGCTGTGTGTCTGCCAAGAGATAATGTCATCCTCATAATGCTTTCAGCGTAAAGAGCAGTCACTCCTGAACTTGGAAAGACACACAGAGAGAATTCCACTAGAAACCGGTTTTTGTTAATCAAATAAACATTCCCCTGTAGTCTTTGCAATCCAAACAATGAACAATCTTGCAAGTTAGGGCTTATTATTAATTTGCACAAATAATGTACTAGACAAATGAGGCTTGTTTAAGCGCCTGATCCCATTGGCTCCAATGTCCTTTGGATAAGGGCCTTGCTGCTCATGGAAGATCTATGGATACATCATGGCTTTCTTCAATTTGTTCTTTTTTTTTTTTTTTTTGAGATTTTTACTCTGTAGATTGATTGTGAATATTTGATTAATTTCATGATGTTGTTTCTGTTCTCCAATTGGGAGACCACAGCAGTACTAGCAGTATCAGTGCTCATGCATAAAAATAAATTTTCCATCAATACTCCTCCATTTGAGTTTGAAATGTGACGTCTACAGATGTTTTGACCAATCTAAATTGATTGCTTTGATGTTTTCAGAAAGTGAACACAAAAGGGGCAAATATGTGGCAGAAGTGATTTCATATGAATAGTCCCTGATAACACAAAATCTGGTTTGCCCAACTCAGCTACTAATACAGGAATACCAGAAAGTAAAATCGACTGGAAAACTGGAAAGTAAAGTTAAACTGACTAACCTAATTCCATTGCATAAACTGAAACAAATTGCAAAAGTTACCAAACAGCATAAATATTGAAAGTTCCGGATTCAATTTCTCCTGATTTGCCTGCCCCCAGTCTTGATGCTTTAGCCGAGGGCTTCAATATTTCTCAATAGAATACAATTTCCTATTATTATTTCTTTAGTTCCAGCCACAGGCATATACACTGTGTATACCAGTAAAAGCAGCACTCTCCCTAAATAGATTGCTGTTTGAGAGCTAATTCTCTTCAAATTAGTCAATGAAAGTAAAATGGAGTGACACGATTTTACTATTTCTTTTTTTTTAATTGTTTAATTTTAATTTAATGTATACATGCAGGGATGATGTCCTTAGCCTCTGTTTGCCAGAAGCTGGGAATGGGCTACAGGGGATGGATCACTTGATAATTACACTGGTCTACAATTTTTGAGACGTCATCTGCTTCAGAGATAAAATGTGCTATTTATTATGTATTTTGATGTGCTGAATTCAAATATGACAATTAAAACAACTGATTGGCTACTGTTTCTAAGATATTTAAGTGTTTACATTTTATGTCTATGTATATTCTGTAGATAGTAGAGTTTTAATCATAAATTGTAAACCTAGGTCTTTTCATGTGTTTATGGTTGCTTTACATGATAATATTTCACCTGTCCTGTTTATGTAACACTTTAAAAATCAGCAAAGGGTTATATAAATAAAATTTATTATGAAACAAAAGGCAAAAAACTATTCTGTACATAGTTTAGTCCTATTCAGTGTCTACTCGGCGCTTCTTGGCTTGTCTCTTGTATTCATTAAATGGAGCATCTCTTATCACTGTCCAGCAAGCATTGATGGGCTCCATTTGCCCTGATAGCGTTTCTCCATTGTTGCAACGTCCTGGTGAAATCGCTCACCATGCTCGTTGCTCACTGCTCCGCAGTTCGGTGGAAAAAAATCTAGATGTGAGTGCAAAAAATGTATCTTTAGTGACAGGTTGCAACCAAGGCTTTTGTATGCCTTGAGGAGGTTTTTCACCAACAACCTGTAGTTGTCTGCCTTGTTGTTTCCGAGAAAATTTATTGCCACTAATTGGAAGGCTTTCCATGCCGTCTTTTCCTTGCCACGCTGTGCATGGTCAAATGCATCATCTCGAAGAAGTTCATGAATCTGAGGACCAACAAAGACACCTTCCTTTATCTTAGCTTCACTTAACCTTGGAAATTTTCCACGGAGGTACTTGAAAGCTGCTTGTGTTTTGTCAATGGCCTTGACAAAGTTCTTCATCAGACTCAGCTTGATGTGTAAGGGTGGTAACAAAATCTTCCTTGATTCAACAAGTGGTGGATGCTGAACACTTTTCCTCCCAGGCTCCAATGACTGTCGGAGTGGCCAATCTTTCTTGATGTAGTGGGAATCTCTTGCACAACTATCCCATTCGCAGAGAAAACAGCAGTACTTTGTGTATCCAGTCTGCAGACCAAGCAAGAGAGCAACAACCTTCAAATCGCCACAAAGCTGCCACTGATGTTGGTCATAGTTTATGCACCTCAAAAGCTGTTTCATGTTGTCACAGGTTTCCTTCGTATGGACTGCATGACCAACTGGAATTGATGGCAAAACATTGCCATTATGCAGTAAAACAGCTTTAAGACTCGTCTTCGATGAATCAATGAACAATCTCCATTCATCTGGATCGTGAACGATGCTGAGGGCTGCCATCACACCATCGATGTTGTTGCAGGCTACAAGATCACCTTCCATGCAGAAGAATGGAACAAGATCCTTTTGACGGTCACGGAACATGGAAACCGTAACATCTCCTGCCAGGAGATTCCACTGCTGTAGTCTGGAGCCCAACAGCTCTGCCTTACTCTTGGGTAGTTCCAAATCCCTGACAAGGTCATTCAGTTCACCTTGTGTTATGAGGTGTGGTTCAGAGGAGGAGGATGGAGAAAATGTGGGTCCTGTGACATTGATGGTTCAGGACCAGAAGTTTCATCCTCTTCCTCTTCCTCGTCTGACTCAAGTGAGAATGATTCTGGTGCATCAGGAACTGGCAGTCCTTCTCCGTGGGGTACTGGGTGTATAGCTGATGGAATGTTTGGATAATGCACAGTCCACTTTTTCTTCTTTGACACACCTTTCCCAACTGGAGGCACCATGCAGAAGTAACAATTGCTGGTATGATCTGTTGGCTCTCTCCAAATCATTGGCACTGCAAAAGGCATAGATTTCCTTTTCCTGTTCAACCACTGGCGAAGATTTGTTGCACAAGTGTTGCAGCATATGTGTGGGGCCCACCTCTTGTCCTGATCTCCAATTTTGCAGCCAAAAGAAAGGTGATAGCCTTTTTTAACCATAGTGGTTATACTGCACTTTTGTGATGCAAAAGTCACTTCATCACAAACATAGCAGAAGTTATCTGCACTGTTCACACAAGTACGAGGCATCTCTGCTCACTTTGGCTAAACAGAAATGTGTCCCTTTGCAAAATCAAACACTGACAAATAAAAGAGCACGACACTGTATGATTTCTAGAGCTGATATAGGGGAGTTTGTTCAGCAGAGTGATGTAAGCTTCGTTATGATTGCATCATCCATGACATCTAGGAATAACATGATGCAATTCATATCATGTATAATGCAATACCAGCTTCAGATTGCATCATTCATTGTTTTGCCTAAAAAGCAAGTACTGTCCAAACCCAGTCATAGATTTATTCATAGATCCAGTCAAAGATGTATTTTAGTAATTTCTGGTTTAAATTGAGATCTTTTCCCTTTATAACTCACTTATCTTCCGCCATTCCCAAGTCAAGGGTCGTATATACTGACCCAATAGCATATCTTGAAAACTAGAGCCAATCAACAATTTTAAGCATCATTTTCGTTCTCAGTGGCCCAGAATTAGTAAAGTTTGACTACATTTATTTCAGAAGCATTTTGGCTGTAGAGCAGTGTTACCTATTCTGTTAATTTCCTCTGGGGTACCTGGCATTGGCCACTGTCAGAAGAAGGATACTGGGCTAGATGGACCTTTGGTCTGACCCAGTATGGCCATTCTTATGTTCTTATCCAGGAAAATGTGCGCCTGCCCTTTGGTAGGCACTTCTTAACAATTCAGAACATACAACCACACAGTGGCCCTTCCTGTAACCCGTGTATTCTATTTAGGTTCTTCTACCACACTCATCACCTCAGTATCTGAGCTCCTTCCAGAGATGCAAATAAATTGTTCTTTTCTAAGTGGAGTACTTTGCATTTGTCCTTATTGAATTTCATCCTATTTACTTCAGACCATTTCTCTAGTTTGTCCAGATCATTTTGAATTTTAATCCTATCCTCCAAGGCACTTGCAACCCCTCCCTGCTTGGTATCATCCACAAACTTTAGCAGTGTACTCTCTATGCCATTATCTAAATCGTTGATGAAGTTATTGAACAGAACCAGACCCAGAAGTGATCCCACTTGATATGTCCTTCCAGCTTGACTGTGAACGACGAAAACTAATCTCTGGGAAGGGATTTACAAGCAGTTATGCACCTACCTTATACTAGCTCCATCTAGGTTGTATTTTCCTAGTTTGTTTATGAGAAAGTCACACGAGACAGTATCAAAAGCCTTACTAAAGTCAAGCTACATCACATCTACTGCTTCCCGCCTATCTACAAGGCTTATTACCCTGTCAAAGAAAGCAATCAAGTTGGTTTGACACAATTTGTTCTTGACAAATGCATGCTTATTGTTACTTATCACCTTTTTTTATCTTCTAGGTATTTGCAAATTGATTGCTTAATTATTTGCTCCATTATCTTTCTGGGTACTGAAGTTAAGCTGACAGGTTCACTTTGCATTTGGTCAGGAAAGTTGTGAGTTGCTCATACCGAAATTAATGTCAGAGTCTTGGGGCTCTAGGCCAGTGGTGAGCAACCTGTGTCCCGTGGGCCGCATGCAGCCTTTCAGGGAAATCTGCTGGCGGGCCACCAGACAGTTTGTTTACATTTGCACAGCCACCCGCAGCTCCCAGTGGCCGTTGTTCGCCGTTCCTAGTCAATGGGAGCTGCGGGAAGTTGTCTGGCGGCCCGCCAGCGGATTGCCCTCATGGGCCACAGGTTGCCCACCACTGCTCTAGGCTCTAAAGACTCTTGGGTCTTTTAGGGTGCAAGAAGGCCCTGTCTCCTGCACAAATGAACGTTCTGCACCCATTTCAGTTTTCTCAGGACTGATGATTTTAGGACCAAGTAAATTGTGATTCTGTAATCCAAACAGTATTACCACGACCGGGTCATCAGCAGCAAGGATGAAACACAGTCTCCTAACCAAATGGAGATGGTGGAAGAATGTGTTACTCACTGATGCTGCTATGTGGGAACTCAGCATCAGTGAAAGGTCTAGAAGACTTCTTATGCTGTGGACAAGGTCTGGAAGTACCTGCAGCTGAACCTAATGCTTTGATTGATTATATATAGAATTATGATGTGAAAACACTGTCAAATTTACCTGCATAGAGTTAGGAAATTAGCTTTACAATTTCCTCATCAGCTTTAACTCTACTCCCCTGTATACACTGCATTATGATAGGGTCTGTTATTACAAGATCCTCCAGCATGAATGCTAGTTTTTGCCTTTGCTACATGAGTTGGTATAATAGAAATCAATTCAAATTATTATTAATGACCATTAAAAACAAATATAGTTCAATAATTAAAAATAGAAATGACCTGACTTGAAAATAGGCATCTCAACTTTGGCATTTATGTAGCAAGAAGAACCTGTCACCTTGATGGGAAATCTTTCTGTTCTAACAACATTACCTACAGCTGCTACATTTTAAAAATATTTTTAGTTTATTATAAGCATACCTGGTTGACTGCTATTCTCTTCCCAACTCATCTCCCCATATCCCACTTACTTGCAGTAAGGATATTATTTTTCTTAGGAAACACATTGGTCCAAATCCTCAGTTTGTGTAAATAAGCTTAATTCCATTGATTTTAGGTGGAACAACACAGATTTCCACCAGCTGAGATCTAGCCACCATGTTAGATATCATTATATTACGATATTTATATACCCTCATATATGGTAATGTCTGTTTTCTACAGCATTAAAAGACTTAGGGTCCATCTTATAACCATTACTCATGGGAATAGAACCTTACCCAATTTAGTAGAAAATAAATACTGGATCACTTCTTATCCCTGTGGGTAAGAAGTATCAGAGGGGTAGCCATGTTAGTCAGTATCCACAAAAACAATGAGGAGTCCAGTGGCACTTTAAAGACTAACATATTTATTTTGGGCATAAACTTTCATCGGTAAAAACCCCACTTCTTCAGATGCATGGAGTGAAAATTACAGATACAGGCATAAATATATATTGGCACATGAAGAGAAGGGAGTTACCTTACAAGTGGAGAACCAATGTTGAAGACCAATTTAGTCAGGGTGGATGTAGTCCACTCCCAATAATTGATGAGAGGTGTCAATACCCAGAGAGGGAAGATAGTGAACCAGCCACTCCCAGTCCTTATTCAAGTCCAAACTGATGGTGTTAAGTTTGCAAATGAATTGTAGCTCAATGGTTTCTCTTTGAAGTCTGTTTTTGAAGTTTTTTTTTGTTTTGAAGTATGGCTCTTCTATTGGCTTTTGGCATATGGGTAAGATTTATTCATGTGAGTAAAGGTATCTAAGCTCAAACCCACATTTTGTACTGTTTTGATATTTTGGGGAGTTGTGACTGCATCTGGGGTAATTTTGAGATGAATATACGATATTTTTAGGTTGGACAAAAATGTATCTGCTTAATTCCAAATGACTTCACATTCAAATTCACTTTATGTAAAATATAAAATTCACCTTTACTTTCCCCTTGGAAAGGAGCCTTCATTTATCAATAGATTGTCTTAAGAATATTGATAAGTAATTCTTTCTGTTATAGTAAAAGGAAACACAGTATAAGCTCCTTCATAAACAGCTTGTAGCTTTCCAATGATGGTTTTTTGGTTTGGCATATTGGCTTTCCATTTATGAGCCAAATGTAAGAGAACATCTGGTTTGTTTTATCATTAATTCTGGGAATGTCCATTTATAATGCATTTTTGGGAATTGTTTTTGTTATTCCTGGAGAGCACTGTAATGAACAATCTTATGCTTGTTCTATTGGGAGACACATTTCAGCTTAGGGGTTGTTTTGCAGACTTAATTATATTAGTTACAATCTTCTTTTTATTGCCAGAAAGTGTGTCCTGTTAAAATGAATTGCTGAGAAAGCTGCCAGTGGCCTCTGTGGAAAACCAAACTTCCTAATATTTTGCTTTTGAAAATGAAATTCAGGGCTTTTTTCTGGAAATCTGGCATCCCTTCGTCCAACTGAAGGAAACACACTATAAGTAATACACACCTTTTTTGTTCCCAGATATCCTACCAACTTTGAAATCATTATGAGTGGAGAAATTGTTCTGACTGTTGGTAGGAAAGTGAGACTCCAAACATCCCAGCCTTATTCTAGAATTCCCAATTCTGTCTGTATTAGATCACATAGCTTTAAAATTGAAGTAAGATTTTCCCAGGTTACTTAAGCAACCAACGGTACATGTTGCATTGTGAGTGAAGGCCACACCAGATGGTAGCCTGGCTTGGTTACGGAAAAGTTGAAGTTGTATCAAATCCATAGCTGAAAGAGCTCTAGAGGGCTTAGCTTTGTGAACGTATTGTATTATTACCTGGTGGTTAGAAGTAGAGACTGGAGGTTAGGAAACATGGGTTCTAATCCCACCTCTGGCCTTGCCTTTGTGTGTGTCCCCAGCAAAAATTCTCTTAACATCTCTGTATTTCAGTATCCTCATTTGTAAAATAGGGATAATGAGCCTGTGTGAAGCTCACCAGTGTAATTTGAGAGTTTTCCCACAGACTTGTATGGGCATTAGCTCAGGCCCATTATTGGGGGAATCTAGTCATATTTTTGTCTATTATAGTCTAATCATTTGTGGGTTTAAGATAATGCCAGATAAGAGCTAATGTTTAATCCTTCTTATTTTGTGTTGATTTTATTCATTTTCTTAAAACAACATGACAAGAGCCGCAAGTGCCAGTGTGGAGTGGTTTTGAGGAAGGTGAGCTAAATAATACAGAATGAAGAGGCAAGTGGCATCAACAGAAAGAGGAAAATATCGTATGCCAAACAGGGGAACAGTAAGGCAACTGAACTCCAAGCAGTCACCTGCAGGTTGCATGAGTGAAAATGATCAGCTCAGCAGGGCATTGGAACAGTTTTTATAGTGGGCTTGCTGAAAATGGAAACCATGTATTTGGTTGTACTTCAAACCAGGAGGTGCTGCCGCATCCCTGGTTCCAGCTCCAGATAACTTAGGTCAGCCCCATACATTTAAAGGAATCAAAGGATCCCTTGAGTTCAGAGACAGATAATCAACAATTCCTTGGCTGCATTCTCCCAAAGGGAAATGTTTCCTTTATCAATGGTAGTCTACAATCTCAGCCTACGTATAAGGAAACGCTTATGTATTGATTTTATGTTTATCCAGGCCCAATTGTAAGACATCTCTGAGGGGATCAGCAGCTGGGGAAGATTTTGGATCTTCAGGAATTTTCTGTGACCCCAGTGTATTATTCCCAAACTGTCTGGGAGTCCCAAAATTCACAGGCATCTGTCTTACATTTTAAACATTTTTCATAAATATTCGTATTTAATTCAAGCATCCGTTTCGGGGTCATTTATTCTCTGTGTATAACATTTGCTACATGTAACCAGTCTAGGTCTTGAGTTTAGTCATGGAGTTCTGATCTGGTCATAGATGTCTGCCCATTCATCGTTTACGTCCAAATGCATTCTCCATTTGGCTTTGGGATTCTCACTGAAGCTGGCTGTTTACCAATCAAGGCTTTATGCAGAGTAGAAACCTTTTTCCATTCCAAAGATATAACTGACAGCTGTCACCAGGTTCTTTGGAAGATCTACAACTGGTTATCTCCATGGGGGCTGGATTAGCACCTAGCAATGCAGCCTGCATAGCTGCACTGCCCCAGGAACACAGCAAGGATCAAATTGTGAAGCCGAGTCACAATTCATTGGTCTCTGCTTCACAAATGCACCTGCCTGGTACTGGTCACTTCCCCTTCCACACCAGCTCTGCTGCACTAACCGTTGCTCTGGGTAGGCTCAGCGAAGGCTTCACCCACTCCTCACCCCTTTCCGCCCACTCCCTGCTGACTCACAATAGGGGTAGCCCATGGAGAGGTGCTGGGGGGAAGGATGTATGCTTCTTTACTGCCCTGCATGGGCACATAGGCAGGCTCACAACCGAGCCCATAAAATCTGTCTGAGTTGCATTTCTCTTTAAAGAGAGTATTAGTCATGTGGTAGTTGGCCCTGAGCCCCTCAAAGAACATTGAAATCTCCCATCATTCCATAAACATCCAACAAAATGTTGACTCCAAATTCCTCACATTGCTGGAGCAGGGGAGAATTAATTTAATTCCCTGTAGTTCATTTTAGCAGAAATATTATTGAGTTTGACATAGCTGTTGGGAACGCCTAGAGCTGCAACCATTTTAACTGAGCATCTCATTTATATCATATCAATGTTCACAAAACCAGGGATTAAAATGGGGGGTAAGGAAGTGGTGGTACTATAATCGTTCTCTGCCCTGAATCCTAGAGGAGCTGAATGTTTCCTTTATGACCAGGGAGTACATCTTCCTGTGAGGTTGTATATCACTTAGCAGTACGGGGCCCTAATATAAAGTGAGGTCTTCAGGTGCTACCTCCATGCAAATAATAACTAATAGTAAAGTTTCTGCTCACACATAGAGCAATGAATTGATCAACACTTTTGGGCTTTTAAATTGTCTTCAGTAGGCTCCAGAATCCACATTTCTTTAAGATGAAGTTGTTCACACACACTTTGGAGCTGCTAGGCTTGATTCCTATTTCTCACATGTGTAAAACAGGAATAATTCAATACAATGAAAAAAATCCAGCTTTTAGTGTAAAATACATATGAGATAAAACCAATTCTCCTGTTTCCATCTTCAGACTTGGGAAGACAGCACTGCAGCACTTCTTATCTTGAAGGCCGTCTTTACGGTCACAATCATTAGAAACTCCCCCTTCTCCCCCAAAATTGGATTCTTCAGATTCTAACGGGGGCACAAAAGATATGTCAGTGCAGTATAGAACCATGTAGCTGCTCAGTCCCTGTACAACATTCAAGAACTATTAGGGGTCAGATCCTCAACTAGTATAGAGCTACACCAGTTCAAACCTTCTGAGCATATAGTCAATATAAGCCAAAATAACAGAGGGTTTTTCTCAGACCCTCTATATTAATAAATACATACAGCTTTCAAAATAAATGAATGACTAAATGAATCTAGTCTGACAGTGCATCTGAAACACATTTTTTTTAAAATTAGGGTCAAAGTGAAGGTAATCTAAAGCAGTAGATCAGTTATATATGGAAATCAGGGAAATATGCAGGTCCCTTTATTACAACAGTGCTGGTGGAGTTGCAGACTGTTGTTCTGAATAATTCCCAGAATGAATTAAATAGTCTGGTGGGACAGAAAATTCACACAGAAGGCAGAAACCCAGCATCATTAAAATACCTTGGTGAAGGGTCCAAGAGAAGCCAAATGATTTATGCCAGCATGCTGCAAAAATAATTAATCCTCCTTCAGGTAATCATGAAATCCATTGCAAAGCACAAACTGTTCGGTCATTAATTAACTTCACCAGACCAAGTTCTTGAAGTGTTTGTACTTGTCACAATAGAATTTAATTCAGTTCCAAACTTTACATTATCTTTATTCCACAGTTTGGAGATGCTGAACTAGTTTGTTCCACTCAACACATGGGTGTTTGAAGGTCTGAGATATAGCAGGTATTGTATTTATCTACCTGAGTTGTCATCACCCAGCAGAACAGCACAAATCTAATTATAATAATATAATTAGGTGTGTGCTACAGACAAGTCAGGATGCAAAGGATGATATCTGTCAGGATGGGGAGGGGGCTAACATGGTGTTTTCTGGTACCCCTATTGTCTATTGCCATTGAGAGTGGAATCCTGGCTTTCCAGCTGGTTGCTGTTGAAGCTGTGGGCACTGAAATTGAGGGTTGGGAACAACAGTTTTGACACCGTCCTGTCATCTCCCTATTAGAGGCCATCTCGTTATCTCAGCATGCAGATAACAGGCCAATCGGCACACCTATTGGCTGTCTGTCTGTCATGGCAGCCATAAATACAGTTGCACGGTACAGTGTGTTGTTCTTTTTCAGGCCCTATATCTGACAATAAATATGTTATGAATGGAGGCTCTTTGGCAAAGGCGTTGGAAGTTGGTTTAATATGAGTGTGAAAAATGATCCCGTTGTCTCTTCTTTTCTACCCGTAATCACTGAATTAGTTGATCACTTTGCACCATGGCTGGGTTTCTTTGACACTTGGGAAACAAATATGGACATTAATATAAAAAACAAAATCAGGAAAATAATGTCACCTGCTTTTTAAGTGAATTCACTGGCTCTGGGACTCCATAACTGCTTACGTTGTGGCTTGCCTGTGAAGGGCCCATCTCTCTAATTTCCTGCTATGTTATTTAATGTCATTTTTATCGATACTGTGGCCCAAGACTGTGGCATTGCGAAGAGTCCTGAGATTTCTCAGGTAGTCCTGGGAGGCCTTCCTACCCCACAAAACTCTGAGGCTCATACCAAAGGCCTGCTAGTTTCTTTTGATATGTATACACAGCAGACAGGAGGTACAACTGCAGCATGTGTAGGCATACCTCACCTAGCACTGATTGAGCTAGCTTGCTAAAAATAACAGTGTGGCTGCTGCAGCAAAGACAGCAGCATGGGCTACCTGCCCAATTACAATCCCACCTCGGTAGGGTGACCAGACGTTCTGTTTTTAACAGGACAGTCCCGTATTTAAGGCCTCCTGCAGGTGTCCCGACTTTTTTCTTAAAAATGGGCAATTGTCCTGTATTTTCTGCCTCCTCCCCCATCAGTACTGGTGGGTCCTGCTGTTGGCTGGATTCCTGCTCGCCAGCCTCCCACCCCCCAGTGGTGAGTGGGAGGGTCAAGTGGCCAATGATGGGGGTGAGTGAGAAAGGCTGGTGTGGGGTGAAGCTGCAGTGCGTAGGGTCAGGCCACATCCCCCAACCCCCCGCCCCCTGGTCCATTAGCGCAGCCCCTGCTTAGGGTTGCCAAATTTCTAATTCCAGAAAACTGAACAGCCTTGCCCCACTACCCCGCCCCTTCCCTGAGGCCCTGCCCTGGCTCACTCCATCCCTCCTCTCTCCGTTGTTTGCTCCCCCGCATCCTTTCTCACATGCTCATTTTCACTGCAAGGACCCAACCCGCATATTTATTGTTTTGACAGATGTATTATGCTAAGTTTTGGTTTTATTTGTTATAGGATGCTAGAGTTGGCAGCAAAATAGTCAAAAGGGGTAATTAAAAAAAAAATGAAAGCGATTTCCAGCCTTTTCCTGCCCCGAATCTACAGGCTCCACAGCAGGCCCCCTCCCAGCAGGGACTTAGCACCTAAGTTGCCCGGCTGTGCAGCAGGCTATCAAGGGCCACACAGGTAGGGAGAGGCACGCCTCCTGCAGCCCAGCCAAGCCCCGACCCAACGGAGCTGCCACGGCTGTGGAGAGGCACCCCTCCCCTGGCCCGGCCCCGCCGGAGCTGCTGCAACTGTGGTGAGGTGCCTGGCCCTGCCGGAGCTGCCGTGAGAGAGGGCTGGGAGGAATCCTATCTCCCTGGGGCAGTCTGCATCCCAAACCCCACATCCCCAGCCCCACACCAGAGCCTGCACTCCCAGTAGAGCCCCAAACCCCAATCCTCTGCCCAATTTCTGAGACCCCTCCCACACCAAGAACCCCTCAGCCCCACCCTCGCAACACCTCCATATTGGGGCACATAACAAAAACATGCACGTGAAAAATTAGAGGAAACACTGCTTAGAACCCTCTTTGTCTGCCCCCAGCCATCCTTGGTCCTGTCCCCAAAGGGTGCAGAGCAGCTCCGTCCCCTAGGCACCCTCTCCTGCTGAGCCACCTCTCTGGCCAGGCTCCATGGCCACTGAAGCCCCTGCAGCCAGGTTCCCTGGGCCCTGGTGCACAATGCGTCTTTAGGGCTTAACCCCTTCCTGCCTGTGCTGTAGCCTGAGGCAGCAGTGGTGTAGCCAGGTGGAGGGAACAGGGGGAGCAATAAAAAAAAAAAAGGCGCCACCCGCTGCGGCGCTTTTACTCATCCGGTGGCGCTCCGGGTCTTCGGTGGCACTTCGGTGGCGGGTTCTTCACTCACTCCGGGTCTTCAGTGGAACTTTGGCAGCGGGCTCTTCACTCGCTCTGGGTGTCTTTGGCAGCACTGAAGGTCCCACCGCTGAAGACCCAGAGCAAGTGAAGGTCCTGCCGACGAAAACCTGGAGTGCCGCCGGGTGAGTAAAATGAAAGCGCTGCAGCAGGTGGCGGCTTTTTTTTTTTAATCACTCCCCCAGGTGAGTACAAAGTTGCCACGAAATTGACAAGGCACCACTTGTACTCAGTGGGGGAGCGATTGCTCCCCCCCGCTTCCCTCCCCCAGCTACGCTATTGTGAGGCAGCTGGGTTATGTGAATGACCAGCAGCAGCCTGGCAGTGTTAGCTGCTTTTCGACACTGTGCGGGCAGGAAGGGACAAGCTGCTTCCAGGGGAGAGGGAGCAGGGGAACAGAGATGAGTTCAGCAAAGACATAGGCCAGGTCATCCCTTCCCCCCTCCTCCTCTCCTGTGGCTGGAAGCAGCTCCCGTCCTTTCCCTCTCACACAGTGCTGGCCACATTCTGGTGTGAATCCTGGCAGAAATCTGCGGGGAGGCATTTGACCCTGTGTGCCTCCCCCTGCCCCAAATTGCCTCAGGAAAATGCCCAGCCAGGTACCAGGAGAGGCGGGTCCATCCCAAGGGCCCAGCCAGGCATGGAGTGCTGGGCAGGGAGGGTCAGTGACCACCCCTGTGTGAGAGAGCTGTACGGGAGTGTGTATGTGTCACATCTCCTGTGTTTGGGAGGAGAGGGGAGGGGTGTGTGTGTCATCCCTCCTAGTGTGAACCCTAAAGCCTTAAAGATAAGAAGGTAAATAAAAATAATCCAACTATGCAGTATTTCTTTTTAACAAGGGCTCAGTCAACTTAATGTTATTTTGAACATTTGCACTGCATAGTTCTGATTGATTGCCATTGAACTCACTTGAATATGAGTAATTCTCCCAGGTGTCCCATATTCAGCATAGGGAAATATGGTCACCCTACACCTGGGACTCTACATATGTACCTGGGTAGCTAGCCCATGCTGCCACCTGTTCTGCCACAGCTACACTGCTATTTTTAGGAAGTTAACTTGATCAAAACTAGCACATGCCTACATGTGCTATTCTGATTGCCATATAGACATACCCTTTGTTCTCTCAGTCATTGGCCTCCCCACTGAACCTGCTAGACTGCAAAAATACCAATAAATACCAGACTTGAGGAAGTGCACATACATTGCACAACAGTGTCTGAATGTTTGAGTACAGTAGGAATTTGACTTCTAGTGGTCATAATTTTTTCATCACTCTTGGAAGTAGCTGAATTTGACAAGTATGTACATTATTAGGAAATGAGGTCTAAATCTGACCCACCCAAACTTCTGGATGTCTTTTTGGAAAAAGAAAGTAGAATGTAAAAAAGATACTCTTTTTGCATCTGCAGTTAACTTAATGCACAAAACTGGAGATGCAATTAATTCTCTGTGCAAATTATAGCGTGTATATGTCAAACTGCCTGATTTGCAGATGCAATCAGCTACAGTATTTTGTAATTAGCTGTTGACACAAAATTATGCATGCAGTAACAGAAACAATTTATATAATATGACCCTTTTTGGTTAACATTGACAGGGTTATGGTACATAAAGCCATGATGTGCTCCAAAGCAATATCTTTTTTACATTCAACTTTCTTTTTCCAAAAACACACCCAGAAATTTGGGTGGGGCAGATTTAGACCTCATCATAGCAATGACTTTGACAAGTATGTACATTATTAGGAAATGAGATAGGCTCAGTGTTCTTATACATCTTTCCCCAATTTCCAGATGACACACATAATGGCTTCTGGCATGGGGCCCTAGGTATGGTCCTCCCAGCCAGACTTCATTATCAGATGTTCCAACTTTGCCTGGAGTTTTTTATTTGATATGATCAGGAATTTCCGACTGAATGTACTTTATTTTAAGGTACATGGAGGAATAAAATGCCAGGAGTTTATCCTCTTATTCGTCAATTACAACAGTCAATTGCTTTTTCTATCTTCTGATTCAGATCTTCTATCACGAAATAAGATTCTGAGGAAAATGTGCTGCTTGACAGGTCAGAATTTTATTTCTCAAGGTCTGAAAAAATGTAAGGGTGCAGGTTCTTGTCCTGCAGATCTTACAGACTAGAGTAAATAAAATACAATGCACTTTGTGAGGTGAAGAAATAATGGGGAGAGTGTAGAAGGGGTACAACAAAAGAGATCATGTGATTTGTATTGTAAGTTGCATCTATATTTAGTTAGTTCCAAGTGGTTTTGTTACCGTTTTAAGGATACTTGAAAGAAGAGAGTTTGAAAAAGAGAACTCCACAACTCAGATGTTAGCAAGAAAAGACAACAGATCCATCTGCCCTCCAACACCCTATGGCAGTGGTCCCCAACCTTTTTGTGGCCAGTAGCACATTCATGTTTTTGAAGAGTGTGGTGGGCGCCAACAATTTTTCAAGGCTTATTTTGTATTTGAACAATATGAAAAACATCATATTTAATATTACATAATATATGAATCCATAAGATGAAAAAAAGGTAATTTTACAAGTAAAAGGTATTAATTAAATTATTCGGCAATTACTCTTTCACCTTACCATGTGAATTTGCTCTTTTTTATCTACCTGTAAGAAAAATTAAGTTTTTACAAAATAAATATCATAAACAGTTTTCATCTTATTTATTTAAAAAAAGTAAAACATTGTTGAACTGCTGGTCCAAATATATTTATTATTCTTACTTTAACATAGCCAGTTATGGTTAATTTAAAATATTATTTGTATTGTTACTTGTATCTGGATTTCAATAAACAAACAAATATGAAAAAAAGTTAAACACAAGTTAATCATATGCACTCATCAGCACTTAATGGAAAATAGGTATCATTAATTCACGTGGTTTTTCTAATAAAGTCAGTGTGATTTTTGGCACTGCATTTCTTCAGCCAATTTTTCGTAGTTGGTAGAGTAGGATGATATTCCCGTTCGTAAGCAATCGTCAGGATGGGCATCTGTAAGCCGAGATCTGTATTTTGATTTTATGATGTTCATTGTTGAAAACAGAACTTCGCATAGATAAGTGGAACCGAAATAAGATTTTATTTTGTATGCTACATTTTTTAAGGCAGGAAACTTTTTTCGGTCAACCAGATTCCAAAAGTTTTCATCGGTTGCGCAGGATTTTAGAACAATATCATTTTGAAGATCCAAAATCTCCAGTGCCACGTCTTCTGTTCTTACTTGACTGAGACTCACAACTGATGTAGCCATTTCTGTTACCTCTATTTGGCAAGTAAAAGGATTCACAAGAAAGGCAACTACAGGTTCAATGATGGTGAACTGTTGAAATCTCTTTTCAAATTGTTCCAGAAGTGTTTGAATGTGGATAACAAATAGTGATGGGTTAAAATCACTGTCACATACCATTTTCTTCATACTTGGGAAATGTATGAGAGACTTCGTCTTCATATGTGACATCCACAAGATCAGTTTTGCTTTGAATGATTTTACAGAACCTATTATTTGAGCCACATGTTTGTCTTTTCCCTGGAGCTCAAGATTTAAAATGTTCAATTTATCAGTGATGTCGGCAAGAAAAGCCAAGTCCATTAACCAGCTGGAGTCGTCTAGTTGCTCGAAGTTCTGATTTGTGGACTTCAGAAATTCTTTAATCTCTTCAATTAGGCTTAAAAAACATGCAAGAACTTTACCTTTGCTCAGCCATCGTATTTCTGTATGCAGGATAAGATCAGATTGTTTATCAAGGCTTGTGCATCCAGTGTGCCGTCTGGTGGCTAGTAAGAGGTAATAAGATCACAATTATTCCTTTGAGGTCATGGATTAGTCCAGGAAAGGAGAGACGAATTAGGTGGCCTATGCTAGGGGGGCAGGGAAGAAGTCAGTTCAGCCTGCTTATGGAGCTACAGCAATAACTGCAGTTGTGTATCCAGTTGTGTATCCCCACTCTATCACTGAATTGTTTCGTCCTAACCTGGAGTCAGATTCTATTCTATTCACATTCTTAAAACAATGCCCATCCCTGACTTATGTGAGCTCTGGGGCATTGACAATTTGTTCCTTATGGACTAAACTCATTCCTTGGATTTAAGCAAGTTATGTTAAATGGTCACATTAATTTATATTTTGATAAAACAGCCAAAGTTTTATGGGTGGGGTAAAACATAGGAGTACTGTTAACTTTCTATAGCACTTTATGCTCTAAAAAGGTTGGTGTCTAACTCCCCTTAGGCTACGACTTTTTCACAGAGGCTTACACATGCTTTATTTGGTTATGTTGACTGAACTGTAAAACCCAGCTCAGCCCTTTGGCCCCCAACACCAATCAGCTGACTCCTGGGGCAAGGGACCAGGCTGGATCAGAGGTGCTGGAACAATTTTTATAGTGGGGTGCTGAGAGTCAGTGAACCAATCTGTAAACCATAGGATGGAAGCCAGGGGGTGCGCTTCAGCACCATGGGCTGGAATGGTGGTGGTGGAGGGTCTGGCTGGGATGGCGCATGACTACCATGATGGGGTGAGAGGCTGAAGATCCTCACTGGAGTGAGAGAAGATAGGAGCCCAAATGACTGGACAACAGAGTATACGATTCACATAAAGTAGAATAAAAAATAGAAAAAATAATACATTTATAAAAAGTGCAAAATAAATTTAAAATAGTAATGAATAAAATACAAAAATATGAACAGACTTAAAAAAAGTAAAATAATAAAAACTGAAAAATAAAAGAATTGTAAAATACATAAAAACCATAAAAGGGGAAATAAAATAAAATGAAACTTAAAATATATATAAACAACAATAAAATCAAAAAGGAAACAAAAGTAAAATATATTAAAAAGGTAAAAATATAACTTAAGAAAAAACACCCACATAAAAAGAAAGAAAAAAGAAGTACAATTGTAAAACCGAGGGCGAGAGTCCATGGGGCTTGTGCTCCTATATCACAGGTGAGGAGCTCTGGTGTGTGTGCCCCCATGTCCCCCACTCTGCCCCCCATGTGGACAGGGCTAGACAGCAGTCTCACTCCGGCCATGCGGCCACCCCAGCCTGGGAGTGAGGGGCGGTGCCCTCCCGGGCTTCTGGACCCACAGACAAAGCCCGAGGGGAACCACTCCCATTTATACTTGCTGGACACAAGGCTCTTGCTCGTGTTGTACAGGAGGCTAAGCGACCCCCCTGTTATACACCGAGCAATGAGGGCTCCCTCCGTGTGGGGCAGAGGCGAGACCCTGCGCTCCAGGGACGAGGTAGCTGGTGGACAGACCCCGCCGGAGCGGGGAATGTCGGCAGGCGCCACTCTGCCTTGGACGGAGTCATCTCCACTTGAGCAAGCGAGATTCCCCGCAACCGCCAGGCACCTCTTCTGTCAGTGGACAGTGACCCTGACTCCGGGAGAGACCCCCGGGAGAGCGAGAGAGAGACGGGGTGTCCCTCGGCTGGGCCCCCTGGGGCGAGATTCAGCCTAGCCACAGCGGGGTACACAAGGTACTAGGTGGAGAGGGGAAGGAGAGAGAGAGCCAGGCTGGAGGCCTCCGGGCTCTGCTCCCCTCTCTGCACCAGCCTGAGTCCCCCAACTCAGGGCTTTTCCCAGCGTGTACCCAGCTCACACAACCTTGTGTCATGGGTCCGGGCCAAGCCTTCGGAATGAGGGGAGAGAAAAGGGCAACGCTGCCTCTGCCCAGGCTGTGCAGGGAATCACCCCGCCCGCCTGGAACTGCCCTCTGGGGACACAGCTGGGATTGTAGCTCATTAAGACTTCCAGAACCTGGCCCCCTTGAGGTCACACCATGAGGGAGAACAGAAACACCTGCCTTTAAAATTCAATTGTATCTAGGGTGACCCCACCTGTATTTCAAGTTCCCTAATAGAGGATACTGCTGTGGGGAGGTGAGCTCGAGGGGGTATTTCGGGGTGCTGGAGGGGTGTGTGTGTCCTGGGAGATGGTATTTGGGAGGTGCTAGACAGAGTATTTGGGGTGTGTAAAAGCAGGGGCGCCTCTCGGGACTGGGGGACCTCCCGCAGGCATGCCGCCGAAGGCAGCCTGACTGCCGCCCTCAGGGTGACCGGCAGGCCACACCCCGCGGCTTGCCACCCCAGGCAGGCGCTTGCTGCGCTGGTGCCTGGAGCTGCCCCTGATCCTAAGTGCTCCTAAAGCACCCAGAGCCTCAAAGGTACTTTTGAGATCTGAATCTAAGTGCCTACAATCACTTATGAAAATGGGACTTAGCTGCCTAAGTCATTTAGGCCTTGCAGTACCGAACAGAGCAACGCCAATGACTTTAAAAAAATTGGGTCTAAGTGCCTAAGTCACTATTAAAAATAGGATCTAGACACTTTTGGAATTTTTCCCCATAGTCTCTTGTTCCCTCTCTGTAAAAGAGAGCTAATCGCACTTCCCATCCTCAAAGGGGAGTTGGGAGGACAAGTACATTACAGATTGTGAAGTGCTCAGATATTATGGTAATGGGGTCATATAAGTACCATAGTACCGATTTTTAAAAAGGGCTCCAGGTGCGATTCTGACAATGACAAGCTGGTAAAATGAACTTCAGTACTGCGCAGATTGGTAGAAACTATAGTAAAGAACAGCCACATAGACAAACACAATGTGTTGAGGAAGAGTCAACATGGCTTTTGTACTGAGAAATCATGCATCATCAATCCAATCAACATAGATTTTCAGAAAGCTTTTGATAAGGTCCCTAACCAAATGTTCTTATGGAAACTAAGTAGCTATGGGATAAGAAGAAAGATCTTCTAATGGATCAGTAACTGGTTGAAAGCTAGGAAACAAAGGTAGGAATAAAGAGTCAATTTTCACAATGCAAAGAGATGAAGAAGGGGGTCCCTCCCAGGATCTGTACTGGGACCTGTGCTGGTCAACATATTCGTAAATGATCTGGAAAAGGGGATGAACAGTGAAGCTGCAGCTGATACAAAATTATTCAAGATAGTTAAGTCCAAAACTGACTACAAGGAGTTACAGAGGGATCTCACAAAACTAGGTGAGTGGGCAACAAAATAGCAGATGAGCCTTTGATAAGTGCTAAGTAATGTACACTGGAAAATAATCCCAACTATATATATTCAATGATGGGTTCTAAATTAGCTATTACCACCCAAGAAAGAAATATTGGAATCACCATGGATAATTCTCTGAAAACGTCTGCTCAATGCACAGCAATGGTCAAAAAGGATAACAGTGTGTGAGAAAGTCTTAGGAAAGGGGTAGAAAATAAAATATAATGCCACTATATAAACCCATTGTGCCCTATAAACCTTGGGTCCAGTTCTGGTCATGCCATCTCAGAAAGGATATCATGCAACTGGAAAAGGTTCAGAGAAGGGCAACAAAGATGATCAAGTGTATGGAATGGTTTAGAGCCAAGGAGAGACTAAATAGGTTTGGGCTGTTCACCTTAGAAAAGAGACAACTAAAAGGGATATGGTAGAAGTCTATAAAATCATGAATGGTGTGGTAAAGGTGCATAGTGAAGTGTTATTTACCCTTTCACGTGATACAAAAACCACAGGTTGCCCAATGAAATTAATAAACAGCAGATTTAATACAAATAAGAGGAAGAACTTTTTCACACAATGCACACCTAACCTGTGGAACTCACTGCCAGGGAATGTTGTGAAGGCCAAAAGTACAACCGCTCAAAAAAGACCTGGATAAGTTCATGGAGGATAGGTCCATGAATGGCTATTAGCCAAGATGGTCAGCGACGCAACCCTCTGCTCAGGGAGATCCCAAGCCTTTGCCTACCGGAAGCAGGGAGTGGAAGAGTGGGGTGGATCACTCCATTATTGCCCTGATCTGTACACTCCCCCTGAAGCTCTGGTACAGGCCACTGTCAGAGACAGGATACTGGGCAAGATGGACAATGATGTGACCCAGTATGGCTACTCTCCTATTACTATTTAATCTATCTCCTTTTTGTATGATTTTAATAAAGTGGCATGGCTGTTTGTGCCAGTTCAACTTCTGTTTTTCCCGTCTTTTCTCCTCCTTTTTGGTCTTGCACAGCTTAACATTGCCTTGCTTTCTGCTGAAGAGCACAGCCTAACAAAGGCCGCTGCTGAGCAGTTCCTTCTGCAAAGGCTCACCACTGATGAACAAGTTTCAAGAAATGTCTTTTGCATACAAAGTCCACTTATCCTCAGCAGGACCCCTGCAAGTATCAGTGGAAGTTGTATGCAATGACTGAGGATATGTCTACACTTTGAGCAGGAGGTGTATATTCCAGTGTGAAGAGACATACCTGTACTAGCTCTGATTGAGCTAGCATGAGCATGCTTAAAATAAAGTGTTGCTGCAGCAGTTCAAGCAGTGGGAGGGGCTAGCTGCCCCAACTACATGCCTAGTGTCTTGGATGGGTCCGTACCCGGGACCACTCCTCCTGCCGGTTGCCACAGCTACACTCTACTTTTACTGCACTAGCTTCATCAAAGCTAGTGCAGCTATGTCTCCCTGTGTTGGACTTTACACTTCCAGTTTGAAGTGTAGTCATACCCAGGGAGTCTGATACAGCCATAAGTCATTGCCAGAGAGAGCTTACATGTGTGCAACAAATCCAAGAAATGTTTTCTATCTGGGTGTTGGTATGACTCTCATATTTAGGCACAACACAGACATTAGTAAATTTACCCTTACAACATCCCCATGAGGTCAGGAAGTAATTCATCGTACTATTCTAGGAAGATTTTGGAGCAAATGCTGAATGGATGTAAATCAGCATAACTCCCTTGACTTCAAGCTATGCCAGTTTATACCAACTGGCCCTTTCCTCCTAATTCTTACCTGCTTTTTAAAATAAATCTCTGTATAATTATGTTCATATTAAGTTGAATCTGGTTGATAAGATTTATAACAGCTTACTGCCCAGTTCTACACAACATCTCTGCAGAAAATCTTGAACAAAGATCAAAACTGATACTATATATCAAAATAACAAGAGTACAGAAGAATGCTGAAACTGGAAATATACCACTTTTTTAGTTAAGATAACACTCTGATAACTTTTAGTCTTGCACACACAGACAAAAAAGTCAAATTTCTGTATGCGCAAGGGATTTGGCCCATGATATATTTTAAAGGACTACGGATGAAAATCACCCCCATGGAAAAGAGCAAGCACAAGGTCCTTCCACCACTAAATCCCACTTAAACCCTATTGTGAGGGTTTAGGTAGGATTAGAGTGATACCTGGGCCTTGTGTTGCCGGGGGGGTGGGCAGGGAAGAAAGAGGGGCGGCTTTCACCCAAAAAGACCAGAGGAAGCAAAGTGAGCCACACCGTTATTATTGTTACTGTAAAAGATTGTTAAAAAATCTTTTTACTATATAAAATAGTATAAAATAATAAAATCTTGATCTGAGGGTCATGGATTTATTTTAACTTTTAATATGTGAATTCAGTGCTTGTGAAAGTTGCTTAGTAAGTATATATAAAGAGGAAGGATTGGGCCAGTGATGAGGGTTCTAGGAACATGGGAGAGCTGAGCTCAAGTCCCTTCTACACCACAGACTTCCTGTGTAGCCTTGGTCAAGTCAGTGAGTATCTCTGTGCTTCAGTTTCCCATCTGTAAAATGGGAATAATAGCACTTCCCTACCTCAGAGGGGTATTGTGAGGACAAATACATTAAAACAATTGTGAGGCACTCTGATACTACTTGTACAGTAAAGGTGGCCATTACTAAGCTACATATTGACAGCTTTAGGGATGAAAGGTCTCTGTCTATACACAGAACAACAGGGCAAGCTTCCCATATGCCACCACTTGCAGATATGCATCAATCCTATTTTGCCATGATCACCTTATTTCGCAAAGGCCACTAAACTTATTTCAGGTTTCAGAGTAGCAGCCGTGTTAGTCTGTATCCGCAAAAAGAACAGGAGTACTTGTGGCACCTTAGAGACTAACAAATTTATTAGAGCATAAGCTTTCGTGGACTACAGCCCACTTCTTCGGATGCATATAGAGTGGAATAAATATTGAGGAGATA
>NC_048299.1:251627325-251709450 GCF_013100865.1 Trachemys scripta elegans
CCGAACCCCCCGAGCCGGGGCCTGCTGTGGGGATCCAGGGGTGCGCACGCTGCGCCCAGCCCCTGGCCAGTCATGTCTGGGCTGCTGCCCAGATGGTGCTATCACGCGGCGGCCTCGGGGCGGAGGCATCGGCAGCCCAGCCCCGTTCGTTCCCCTGTGGGACCCGAGCGGGACGGGGGGGCTGGGGCCTGCTGCCCCCACTCCAGGGCCGCCGCGGGATAGTACCAGCTGGGCAGCCAGCCCAGACGCGACTGACCAGGGGCTGGGCGCGCGCAGCGTGCGCACTGCTGGGTCCCCGCAGCAGGCCCTGGCTCGGGGGGTTCAGGCCCGGGCGCCAGAGCCGCAGCCGCCGAGCTTGGCCATCGGCCGCTTCCTCCCCCCGCGGCAGTGGGAGCTGCAGCAGCGGCTGCTCCCAAGTCCCGCTGCCCGGGGTGGGAGAACAGCCGCCGCCTGGCACCGCGGGCCGCCCCCCTCCTCTCCCTACCACCCAACTGAGTCCTGCCTGCTCGGGGCCAGGCCGGACTCTCACTCACCCTGGCCCCGCGCTTCCCCTGCGTCTCCTGGGCCTCACTCCAGTGCTTGTGGAGGAAGGGTGTTTTGTTTTGTTTTTGCCCCGCCTCCCGCCCCCCCCCCCGCGTCCCCCTCCCCCCCCCCCCCCTCCCCCCCCGTCCCGATATTTGACTTGGGTGATCTGGTCACCCTAAACACACTCCAAACAGGCCCAGCCCTTGCACTGGGAATTAGTTTTGGATTACTTATGCACAGGGCTTGTAAAATTGGAGTGCAGACATCCTGCGTGATTTAACAACATAGGCTCAAACAGATTTTTCAGACTCACCTTATCTGTTTTCTAAAATTAGATGCTACCATTTAAAATTGAAACCCTCACCTTCAACCTTACAGCTTTTCATTGCACCTGTCCGTATGATGCAGCTGTCGGCTTTGGGTTAGTCTAATCTTCCGGCCTTTAAGTGGCTCACTGGAAAGTCTTTGTGGTGCCCTATTACATATGATGTTTTTTCTGTGCCTTTTCTTGCTGCTACACCTCCAACTAAAATGCTCTTATGCTGCAGACTTCTGAAACATCACAGCCCAGTCCTCACTGAGGCAGAAAAAGAACAACTTTACCACTCTTCCCATCTTATGTTGTAGATACTGGACCTATGACTATCCGGCTCCCACAGCCTGCTGGTTTAGGGAGTCCCTTATCAGTCCATCCAAATTAGTCCTGCAGATCAGGTCCTGCTTGTAAAACAACACTTAATGGCTGTTATGGTCCATATGAGTACTCAGATGATTTTGTTTAACCGGTCAGTCAATGATAACTTCAATGCTTCTTCCAATTTGTCATGACTTTTCTCCAGGCAACAAGATTTTTGTTTTTAACTGTTATTCACTTTTCATTAAGAGAATAAGCCTTATAGAAGCAGATTTCATTTGAGATATTTTCTTTATGGATAATTGGTGCTGGTTTAAAAAAGCATTCCAAGTGGATTTTATGATCAGGTGCTCCTTTATAGCCTTTATAATCACTGAGGGTAACAGATTCAGTTTGAAGGGGGATGCCAAGGTCATTACAATGTTTAACCATTCTGGAGATAAGGGTTGAGGTTTTAACCATAAAATGCTAAAAAGCATGGTGGTATTTCTGCGCAGGAAGGGAGTTTACTGCTTCTTCTTCACATTCTATAAATATCCTATTGGAGTTCATTCACGCAACTTGTTTTTCCAAAGAAACTTGCTAAATAGTTTACACAAGTTGTTTGGCAGAGTTAGAGAGAGGATATGAGGGATGGAATATGAAGAGCAATTCCTATTTTTCTTGGAAGTTTTCTATCCCAGTTTTGCAGACCCAAGCGGTAATCATAAGCATCTGAACTAATGGAGGATCCACGGAACTGAATCTCTGAAAAATTGTCATTTGCCTTTCACTTTGCTTAATAGAGCATAAGGATTATCTGATGCCTCAAAAATTGAAACTGTTGGAGCAGATTCTCAGCCGGTGTAAACTGATGAAGGTCCATTGACTTCAAAGGTGCTGTACGAACTTCAAACTGAAGATCTGACCCTGCATGTGCAACATAACCATAGGCGCCAACTATCTCGGCGCAGTGGGTGCCCGCGCCCCCCGCCCCTTTCCCTGCCCTGACTCCACCCTATCCCCGCCCCTGGCCCCATCCCCGTTCCAACCCCATCCCCAAAGTCCCCGCCCTAACTCCGCCCCCTCCCTGCCTGTATTGGATCCCTTCCCCAAATCCCCGTCCCAGCCCCGCCTCTTCCCCTAGTGCGCCGCGTTCCCCCACTACCCTCCTCCCTCCCTGCTCCACAAATCAGCTGTTTCACAGCGCAAGCACTGGGAGGGAGAAGGGAGAAGCAGGACACAGCGGCATGCTCATGGAGGAGGCAGAGGCAGAGGTAAGCTGGAGCAGGGGGGCGGGACGGGGCCATGGGGAGCTGCCGGTGGGTGCTGAGCACCCACCAATTTTTTTCCATGGCGCCTATGTACATGAACATATGCCTATGAACATAGCCTTTGAAATATGGAGCAAAGATCCCAAACTAGGGACTCAGCAAAAGGAGTAGATGAGGGAGTTTGGGTTGACTTGAAACTATTAGCAAATTTGACATGAATTTGCCAAATAGGTGCAGCCAATTTACTTTTTTAC
Source organism: Trachemys scripta elegans (assembly GCF_013100865.1). Taxonomy (NCBI): domain Eukaryota; kingdom Metazoa; phylum Chordata; order Testudines; family Emydidae; genus Trachemys; species Trachemys scripta. Next base: position 251,629,992 of record NC_048299.1, read on the forward strand.
TTCAGTCTTATTCGCAGAAATGGCCAGAGGAGAAGGTGCCTTCTTGTAACCTTTAGCCCAGTAGCTAGGAGATCCAGAGTTAATTCCTGCCTTTGCCTGCTAATGGAGAGTAGGGCTTTGAATGTGGGTTTCACACATAGGCGCGGGCAGCACATTTCATTAGAGTGTTGTAGACGTGCCCTTCATTGCTCATGGTACAAATTAGCTGGAGACCACTCTTTCAAACACCAGTGCCCTATTATTTCCCTGTCTTTTCCCACCACCATGTATATACAGCTTTTTACAGTTAACTATCAGTCAGGTAGCCCCTTAGGGAACAGCTTGCTCTTACAGCTAGCTGGGAGCAACAGGCCCTCACTCCTCACTTTCCTGTTCCTCCCCTCTACTTCCTTCCTGCTAGCTTTATAGGCCTTCCCCCATCAAGCTCACAGGTGATTCTCTTTTAGGGCTTTAATCAGCCACAGCCTGTCAGCTCCAATCACTTCCCCTTACTGAGAACTGAGCTAGCAGGCTCTGAGCTAACAGGGACTGAGTCAGTGCCTTTTGGCCAGCACCCTGTTACAGGTGTGCACCCAGGGATTTTTTTTTTTAAAGCGAGCATTTATTGAATACTCAATCATAAAAGACATTATTTTTATTCATCAAACAAACTAAAGAAACTAAAACTTAATTTTAAAAAAATTAAGTTTAGTTAACAACTAAACTTTACTTAAAAAATGAGACACAAAATACCAAATTTTTGCTGTAGTGATAACCAGGCGTATACAAAGATACAGTCAATTTTCATGATCTTTATCTTTAACCAGATAATGAGCTAACCCAAATTGACCAAAACAGATTAAGGTTTCTTCATCTTCCTGTCCTAAGAATGAGACGTCACTCACCAGGTGTTATGGATTTAAATTCCTCAATCACATCATTGTAATTAACTGACGAAGCCAATTTTTGTTCAATGTACAAAATCATGAGTGAGTCAAGGTGCTGTTGGGACATTGTACTTCTTAGTTTGTTTTTTACATGTGCTAGTTTCGAAAAGGCTCTTTCACATGAACAGCTTGTAACAGGTAAGACTGCAAAGCATTGAATAGATATGTAAAAGGCCTGGAACATGGAAGACTGATCCAATTCCTTTAGCCAATCAAGTCACTCTCTGGTGGTGTTCGTAATGCTACGTTTAGGAACAGATCCGTCATAACCTCTAAGCAATCCGACTTCAGCTTCCAACTCATCCAAGGACACTTTAAATTTGTTGGCAATGATTCTCATATTATCCCTGCCAATGTCTAAGCTCAGCAGTTAACCCATTGCAGTCACAATTTTACAAGTCTCCTGTTCAAATCGCTGGTCAATGACGGTAATCATTGAGTCTAGGAGTGGTAAAATGAAGTTATTCTCTCCTGCTCCTCTTTTGTATCAAAGTGATGCTGGGACTCAAATGTGTCATCAGTACGAGTGGATGTTTTTCTCTTCTTAACTGCGGGAATCAATATATCATTCTCTACATACATTTTCACACTGTCATTGAAAATAGATTGAAAATATTCTGGGCCACTTCTCATCGCAGCCAAAGAGTTACACAAACTTTTCACCCCTGTCATTGCAGTAAGTAAGTTGAGATCTGGAGGTTGAAGAGCCTTACTCACTTTTACCACCATCTGGAGAATAGGGTGCATCATGTGAAGGGCAAAGATGAACTTGAATTAATTTAATTCATGGATAAGGCCCCTGGCTTTTATTTTAGCATCAGCAAGGCAAGTTGTTTCGATAATCTCTTGTAAAGCTTGTAAAATGATGGAGTAGTTTTGTTTTACAGCTGCCACTGCTTCTGCTCTGCATGCCCATCTTGTGTTTGATAGTGACTTCAAAGTCTTCAACTGGGATCCTACTTCTTGTAAAATCTTCTCCATTACTGCATGTCGCACAGGACTCCCCTCCATGAAGGCATAAAGAGTCTGAATAACACCAAAAAGATCAAAGACAGTTCTGTTTTGTTTACTTGAAGTGCATGCATCTACTAGAACGAGGTTCAAACAATGCACATAGCAGTGTACATAGAGTATTTCACTGTTTCTTTCTTTACATTTCATTTGAACTCCTGCAGTACATCCAGACATAGTAGATGCACCATCAAAACAGACAGACATCACTGATGACCAGTCAATTTTAAGAATGCCAAGGACGTCATTGAACTGGTCAAAAATAGACTGAGCATCAACTGTTAATAGTCTCTGAACAGACACAAAATGTTCAACTGGACTATGTTTTTCATTGTCAAAATACCGCACCACAATGGACATCTGTTCATGATGTCCACAGTCAATAGTGTTGTCGGCAATTATTGAGACCATTTTTCCATTTAGTGAAGACACAATCTTTTGTTGCACAACGTTGTGCAAGGCCACAATTAAATCATTTTGGATGCGATTACTCAGACAGGTAGCGTTTCGAGGAGATTGTTGCACGTACTTTGCCATTACAGGATCATATTTTTGGAGCATATTGACAAGATTTAGAAATAAACCTCTCTCAAAACTGTCAGCTTTTTCATTGTGACCCCTGAATGGTCTCCCACCTTTCGCCAAACACAGAACAATGTCAATCAGTCGCTCCATTACACTACAGTTATGGCGCCGTTCTTCTTCTTGTTTAGACAGATAAGCCTGCTTGCCCTCATCCAACAATACATCAATAGGTTTCCCTTCATTAAAACTTGACCATGAAGAACAGCTCAACACATGAGATTTTGACAGCTGGTGGTTTTTAAAACATTTGTTAGCCCTATGCCAGTTTCTGAATCCCTTATCAATAAATGCTGGATCAGTATGACCTTTGTTTGCTGCATCATTAGTGGAGAAGAAACGGCAGTAAAAGCAAAATGCTGCGTCCTTTGATGGGCTATATTCTAAGCACCTATACTTTTCATACCAATCGGACTGAAAACTTTTTTGTTTATTCCCTATTTTACTTCTAGGAAACATGCTCAATCTAGGCTGATAAGGACCTCTAGATAATCGAGACCAGCAGTCTAATATATTTTTTGAAATATCACAGACCGGGTCATCAGATGGAATGTTTGATGGCTTTGAATAGAAACTACACTGACCTGAACTAAGAGACAAAGTCTGTTTCTTTGGTCATTACTCAGTTTATTGCACGCACCGGAACTAGAGGCGGCATTATCTTCATGTAAGTTCTTAACTGAGGAGTCCGAGGTATTTGCACTACTATCAGCACATTCATTATAATTCAGTTTGTCTGCTCCTTTTCTTATCTTAACAATGAACCGATCCATATTTTAAAATTAAAAGGGGGTATCATACGATTGAATTAAAATGTAAAGCCATGGGCTTGTTATGGTATTTCAGTAGAGTACATGTGACAAAAATTACAAACACTGTAGACACTGCTCTGGGCACGCCTGACGCGGCCACTTATATAGGTCAAAGAATTTTCTAGAATAGTATTCAGAGGGGGAGGGGAAGACAAATGGTACTGCGGTGCCACAGTAGTGGGGATGCATGCTGCAAGCGAATGAGGGCTTCTATACATTTCTACAACATCTATATTATGCAATTCGGCGCTTATTGCATAATACAACAATCCATACTTTAAAACTAAAAGAGCGTATCATGAGATTAAATTAAAATGCAAAGCCACTTTTTTTTTTTTGAGACATTAGGGCAGGAGTGGGCAAACGTTTTGGGCCGAGGGCCACATCGGGGTGGGGAAATTGTATGCAGGGCTGGGGTAGGGGGTTGGGATGCGGGATGGAGTGCGGGCTGTGGGAGGGGGGGTGCGGTGTGCAGGAAGGGGCTCAGGGCAAGGGATTGGGGCAGAGGAGGGGTGCGGAGTGTATGAGGGAGCTCAGGGAAGGTGGGTTGGGGTGCAGGAGGGGTGCGGAGTGCAGGGAGGGGGCTTAGGGCAAGGAGTTGGGGTGCATGGGGGTGCAGGGTGAAGCAGGGGGCTCAGGGCAGGGGGTTGGGGTGCAAGGTGCAGCACCACTGGTTGTGCCCTAGTGTAATGAAGGAGAGAATGGTTTGCAAATGGTTCTATTCTGTGAGTAAATTTCAAATCTGTGGATTTTAACTGGTTTGAAATCTACTTAAATGCACACTCTCAACAGGGCCTTAAAAACCAGAAACAAATAATATTGCAGGTTACATATAGCCTTTTAATTGCCTACCGTACTGGTTTTCAGGAAATAATGTAGAACTATTAACATTCCTGTAAAACCATTAGTCCTAAATGCATGTAATTGATGGCAGCACTAATGTCCATAAAATGAACTGAGCCTGATTTATAAGCCTGATAATAACATACTTCAGTAAAGGGCTTTGATCTATAAAGCTGTGAAAACATTGCACACACCTTAAAGATTATCATTTCAGATACCCTCCTTTCAACTTTTACTGGTTCCAGGCACTATAATTTTGTGTGTGTGTGTGGGGGGGGGGGGGGGACAACCAAGTGCATCTCGATATAAAGATAATTGATCAGTTGAACTCTACTCTTTCAGAAAATGACCATATGGTGGAGCACTGAGCACTTAAATCCTCTCTGATAATATTCATATCATTATTGATTAAAACTGAGGTAACTAACAGAAGTGAAATGGTTAAAATTTTCCCTGCTTTGCAAGTGGCTAACATTTCTCCTACAGAGGTTTAGTAGACATTAGGGTTGTGATCAATCTCCAGTTGGATTTAGTTGACATACAAATCCAGTCTCATCAGTATCTAGATTCACCAAATCTCAGCCCAAAACCTAATAAAAATAATTCACACTAGTAATTTAAAAACAATACTTTAAAAATATCCCTTCACTGACATTTTTGTAAACAACCTCCACACATATGAAAGACAAAAAAAACACAGATAAGGAAATAGTTGGTATTCATACAATATGCAGTGATGACCAAAATTGGAACCATCCTTACAAAATTAATTTAAGGTATAAACATAAAATACATTATCCTCAACAATGCTATAGTAAGATCAGAAAGGAACTTGTCCTGTAAATATGAGAGCAATATTAGCATTCTTTTATATGATCTAAGAAATTTCCCCAAACCAAACTGAGTTCCCATAGCTCTTTTTACATTTTATTAATTAATGATGCATAGGAAACAACTTCTGCCCATTCTATTTACCAGTTGTGAACTGTAGGAATGAGTATGGTGCCACTGTAACACGATTGTATAACATAAAGCAGGAAATTGCCATTTTTAAGTGAAATTAGACATATTATTGTTCTATAGAGATGTATAACAAAACTTTCCTCAGTTTGTGCCTCTGTGAGGTCCCAACTCAGCAAGGAATTTAAGTATGTGCCTAATTTTGAGCATGTGAGTAATCCCATTGGCATGTTCTTATGTAACTAGCTGAATCTGGATTTGAAGATTAAACTAGGAATTAACTGATATTAATTAAATAACTTTAAAAAGTCTTTAGTAAACCATCTATTCTATGAGCTTCCCCAGAACTGACACAGTTAGTGGCATCTTCTATCTGAGTGGTTTTCATCCTTTTTTCATTTGTGGACCCCTAAAAAATTTTGAATGGAGGTGCAGATCCCTTTGGAGATTTTAGACACAGTCTGCGGAACCCCAGGGGTACGTGGACCACAGGTTGAAAACCACTGTTCTATCTTATTACAGGTATTATATTCTTCTCACATTTACTGTCTTCAGCTGAAAATGGAAGTATCTCAAAAACATTTAGAAGCTTATTCATATCTGTTGTCCCTTTATTACATTTCACTCTGTAAAAGTTGTTATAAAACATACTAAACTTGTCTAAAATGGCTTGGACTCTCAAATCATGTTATTCTTTGCATTGATGATACTGGGAAAAACACTTCATGCTTGAAATGATTTACTAGATTATAAAGCCAGAAGGGAACACTGTGATCATCCAGTCTAAACTTCCTGTATAATTCAGGCTGTAGAACTTCCCTGAATTAATTCCTGCTTGAACCAGAGTGTATCTTTCAGAAAAACATCCAATCTTTATTTAAAAATTGACAGACTTCACCACAACCCTTGGTAAATTGCTCCAGTGGTTAATTACCCTCACTGTTAAAAATATACACCTTCTTTCCAGTCTGAATTTGTTAAATTTCAACTTCCAACCATTGGATCGTGTTATACCTTTCTCTGCTAGATTGAAGAGCCTGTTATCACATTTTCATTCCCTATGTAGCAGACATGACAAACCCGCTAAAAAACCACAGAAATTGGGCTTGTTTTGGCTTAATTGGCTTGTGAGTTGCTTGTTGGCTAGTTTTTGGCTTGTAGCTTATTGGGCTTGTAGCTTGTTGAGCTTGTAGCTGGTTGCTTCTTTTATTTTTAATCAGCTCCTGGAAAGCAGGGGCAATGGGGGCGAGAGAGTCAGGGGTGCACAGCGGGCCCCCCACATTCCCAGACTGCATGCCGGGGGGGATCTAGTCACATAGAGTGTTGGGGTTCTTAGGGTTTGGCTTATTTTGGCCTTGATTTGAAATGGGATTAGCCTGATTTTTGGCTTATTGTGAAAGTCGGGGTGCTTATTTCCCAGGTGAAAGTTAACACTCTGCTATGTAGGTACTTACTGACTGTGATCAAGTCTCAACCCGGAGACAAATGAAGGGCTGATTAACCACTGACAGCCACTCTTAAGTCAAATAGTATCTAAGGCCTAGTCTACACTTAAAAGTTATGTCGACATAGCTAAAATAGCTCACTCTGAGCATCATAGCTATGCTGACCTAACCCCCAGCATAGACACAGCTGTGTTGATGGAAGAATGCTATTGTTGCTCAGGGAGGTGCTGTTCCTACATTGATGGAAACACCCTTCTGTCAGCATAAGCTGCGACTACACTACTGGAATAACTACGGCGGCCTAGGTATGCCCGGATAGTCTCCACTGTATAGACATATGCTTATTCTGTTATTTCATGGAGTAAAGCTATGTCTACACTACAAAGTTATGTTGACCTAAATTATGTCAGCATACAGCCACCCAGGTTATTATATCGCTTGTGTGTGTGCACACTATGCTTCTTGTTTCGATGCAGAGTGCAGTGCACCGTGGCTGGCTTTCCCATTGTGCAATTTACCACCATCCAGTGCAGGGTGTTTTGGAGAGTTCTTGCAATGCTTCATAACACTGAAATGAGTTGTAAATGAGTGACTGGGAGCATGGGTTCAACTTCCCATAATACAATGATCTTCATCCCATAATTTCATCTGCTTCCCACAATAATTTGCTCCTCTTTTCAAAATCCCCACAAACCCACACGTCCCTTCTCTCTGTCCACCATCTCTGACAGAAGCATGGAGCCTGCACAGCTCTGCACTATTGTCACGAGCATTGCAAGCACAGGGTGCCTGATCCTGCAGTATTTGCAGAGCCGCAAGAGGAGCTGTGGGGAACATGATGATTCCTTGGAGGCTAGATTGCTGTGGGACATAGAAAGAAACAATTTAAGGTTGTTGTTGGTGTTCTCGGAGCAGCTGCAGATGGTAGAATGCCGATTCTGGGTTCAAGAAACAAGCACTGACTGGTGGGATTGCATTCTCATTCAGGGTTGGGATGACAAGCAGTGGCTACAGAACTTTCAGATGCCCAAGGCCACATTCCTGGATCTGAGCACTGAGCTTGCCCCAGCCTTCCAGCGCTGGGACACCAAAATGACAGCCATGGTGACAGTTGAAAAGCAAGTGGCAATTGCACTGTGGAAACTTGGTACTAGTCAGTCAGGAATCAATTTGGAGTCAGGAAAGCCACTGCAGGGGCAGTTGTCATACAAGTGTGCATGGCCATTAACCACCTCCTGCTATGCAGGACTGACTCTGGGCAATGTGCAGGACATAGTGGATGATTTCTCTGCAATGGGGTTCCCAAACTGCAGTGGGGCAATAGGTGGCATGTATAGCCCTATTTTAGCTCCAGACCACCTTCCCACAGAGTACATCAACAGAAAGGGCTACTTTTCTATGGTAATGCAAGTGCTAGTGGATCAGGCATGCTTGAGCACATCGGTGTGGGCTAGTCAGGGAAGGTGCATGACACACGCATCTTTAAGAACACAGGACTGTTCAGAAAGCCGCAAGCAGAGCATTTTTCCCCCCAACAGGTGGATTACCATTGGGAATGTTGATCCTGAGAGATCCAACCTACCCCTTGCTCCCATAGCTCATGAAGCTGTATACTGGCCACCTCGACAGCACCAAGGAACATTTCAACTACAGGCTGAGCAGGTACAGAATGGCAGTTGAATGTGCATTTAGTTATTTGACAGGTTGCTGGTGTTGTCTATTTATGAGATTGGACCTCAGCAAAAAAAAAAAAAAAATCCCAATGGCTATAGCTATCTACAGTGCCCTGCATAATATCTGTGAAGCAAAGGGTGGACGTTTCCATTGGGCTGGAGGTGGAGCAGCTGTCTGCTGAATTTGAACTGGCAGATACAACAGCTATAAACTCAACAATGAGAAGCTATATGGCTTAGGGCAGGTCTACACTACGGGAGAAAGTCGATCTAAACTATGCAATTTGAGTTACGTTAGTAGCATGACTCAAGTCAACGTAGCTTAGATCTACTTACTGAAGGGTCCACACTATGCTATGTTGATGGGAGACGCTCTCACATTGACTCCCCTTACTCATCTCATTCTGGTGGCGAACCGAAGTTGACAGGAGAGTGATCTGCAGTTGATTTATCGGGTCTTCACTAGACCCGCTAAAATCGACCCCTGGTGGATCAATCACTGCAGCGTCAATCCACTGGTAAGTGGAGACAAGCCCTTGGGGAGGCTTTGAAAGAACATTTTAATAGTGAGACAGCGTGGTGTGTATTGCTGTAGTGTGCTCTATCTGGCCTTGCTCTTTTGCAGCCCAGTATAAACTTTGTAGTGAGTGCTGTTTATGTAGGAATATAACATTGCTAATGCACCTATTAATATTGTCTGTGATTGATGTTATAGGTTCTGTGACAAAATGAAGTAACAGGAAATCGATGGGTATCAAACCTGCTCACCCCAGCCAGCATGTTGTGAACTAATAAAGATGAATTATGTTTCAAAAATAGATTTTTATTCTGCAACATGAACCAGGCAAATAAACATATAGAACTTGATAAAACTTAGTAAATTAAGAGAACAGAACGTATGAAGGGGAAAGAACAGCTGTTTCCCTTTCAGGTACACATACACCAACCGTGTTTTTCACAGGTCAGTATATGTGCAGCTGTGACAGTCTTTAATGGCTCCTGGGGTGGAGTGGTAGGGGTAGTGCAGTGGCCCCTGAAGCTATGTGGAATGTTGAGGGGGTGTAGGGAGGTCCTGACATTGAGTTGTGTATGTGCTGCAGAGGGAAGTGAGCATGGGATTCTTGGACCTGCAGGTGTACCAGAGTCCACAGCATTTCTGTATGCTGCCTAAGAATCCCCATTATGTCCTGGTGCATCCTGCTCTCCTTTTGCTGCTTAGACTCCTGGGCCTTTCTCCTCTCCACTCTTTTCTTATCTTTGCTCTTATCCTTCCTCTCCGCAAGGGTCATCCTCCAGTCCTCTTCTTTCTCCTCCTTATCTGGCTTAGGCATTCCATGGGTGTGGAGGGGGAGACCCTCAAGGCCACAATATCAGCAGCTGAAGATACAACACACAGAGATACCAATGTCCATGTATTCCTGACAGAAACCAAAACTTAGGATATTAAACTCACTCCCCTTGATCTCAGAAAGTTGGAAGCACTACTTTCTCACTTAGGGTGACCAGACGTCCTGATATTATCGGGACAGTCCCGATTTTAGGGGACTTGTCCTGTGTCCCGACCTTACATCAGTCAGGATGCACTTTGTCCCAATATCGGGGGACCGTCTGGTGGAGGACACAAGCCGGCGCCACTCACCTCTTCTTCCTGGGCCCTGGGGCAGCGCAGCTGAACTCCCAGTGCCCGCCAGCCACTGGCCAGCAGGAGCCTGCAGAGTGCTGCAGCCCCACTCCCCAGGCACACACAGAGGTGGCAAGGAGGTCTCCACTGTGTGCTGCAGGGGCGGGGCTTGTAGGCACTGGCAGCCTGCAGAGACCCCCCCTGCCCCTGCCCCCGCCCCGATCCGCGCAACCTTAGGAGCCAGAGGGACGGGACCTGCCTGCTGGATGCTTCCTGGGAGCCGCTCCAGATAAGGCTAGCACTGCTGGGACTCACCTGGCCCCTTGGCAGGTCCTTCTGGCTGGGGGGTAAAGGGTGGGGGGATCCTTTTTTTTTTGCTCCCCCCCCGCGTCCCAATATTTGACCTCTGTCATCTGGTCACCCTATTCTCACGTCTCCTATGAATTCATACAGTACAGTGCCAGTCACAGCATCATCCATGGGGAATATGGCCCTCGGGATGGGGAGGGTTGGAGAAATGAGAACGGGATAGCTCACAGACATGAGTGTATGTGTACAGGGCAGTGGAACTGAATACTGGCACCATTTTCCACAGGCAGTGGTGATTTTAGCTGATACCCTCAGGAGTGAGCTAACAGAGGCAGAGAAAGCACAGCTGCCGGTGGTGTCCCGATGCCACCCAGGTCTGTATGCTGCTAGCCTGTGTACTGCCCTGGTGCCTGCTGAAGTAATTGCTGAGTGGCGTGGGATAATGTCCTACCACAGTGGAAGAAATAAGGCAGCCCTTCCTAGAAACCTTCAGCAGAGTATTGCAGACTACCTCCATGAAAGTTTCATCAAGATCTCTATGGAGGATTCAAGGGACATCCCAGGGCACATCAACAAACTGCTCCGTATGGCCTCTTCTGCCTAACTCTAGAGGTGGATGAGAAGCAGAGAGCAACTCTACCTCTACTGGTTATTTCACTACCTCTTCTAGCAGAAGTGAAAAAGAATAAATCAACAGATGTGTCCTGATACTCTGGGGGGCTCCCTCCCTGCAATTTCCAAGCAAACTGCATACTTACCGTAGGTTCCTTCCCCTGCACCAGATTCGCCCATGCTGGACTGTTGGGACCGGCTAGACTGTGGTGGAGTCAAAAACATGTCCTGGCTCACTGTGCAGCTAGAGCCCCCAGTCGCCTGTCCCCCATAGTCACCCACCTCCTCCTCCTCGCTATTCATGGTGGAGGCCTGTGACTCAGGCTCCTCTGAAATATTCACATGGCGCTTGGGGGTGATGGTGGTGTCTCCACTGAGGATGGCATGCAGCTCTTTGTAAAAGTGGTCTGTCTGGGGCTTTGCACCAGATCTACTGTGGCATTCACGTGGCATTGCTGCTGGTCCCTCTTGTAGCCCTTCTCCTCCATGCCCCAAGCGATCAGCTCATAGGTGTCCATATTTCTATGGCCTGATCAGAGCTGTGCCTTCACAGCCTCTTCTTCCCACATATCTAGGAGATCCAACACCTCTTGTTTACTCCAGGCACGAGCATGTCTGCAGCATGTAGCTGGCATGGTCAGCTGGGCAACTTCACAAAACCAGGGACAGCTGCTATGTGTGCTCACCAAGTTGGGCAACCAGGAAAAGAAATTTCAAAAATTCATGAGGTTTTAAAGGGTAGGGATGGTTTCCTATCCACCTGGCTCCTGGGCAGTGGAGTTCACAACAGGCATAGTAGGACAGCTCCTGGAGGCCAGTAACAGTTGATGTAAGTAATGCAGTGTTCTACACTGACACTGCATTGACCTAACTGCATTGACCTTGACTCTATGCTGCTCTGGGAGGAGCTGCTCTTTCCAGCCACCCAGCTCTGAAGGCAGCACTGTCGCCAGCAGGAGCACAGAAGTAAGGGTGACAATACCATAAGTATTCTCCTATGAATATGTATAGTAATTTGTTGTCACTTTTTGGAAGGGATCATCACAGCTTGAAATATTTTCAAAGGGAGTCACAGAAAAAAAGGTTTGAGAACCCCTGACTTAAAGGATAAAGTATAGTCTTGTGGTTAAGTCACAAGTCCAGGTATGCATTGTATTAAAGCACAGGTATCAAATATAAAGAGAAGGGTAACAACCTTTATGTATGCAGTAACATAAAATCCCTCCTGGCCAGAGGTACAGAATTACTTACCTGTAAGGGATTTATCAGTTCAATTAACCTAGTTGGCACCTGACCAGAAGGACCAATAGGGAAAGAAGATACTTTCAAATCTGGGGGGAGGGGTAGGTTTTGTTGGTGTTCTTTTTGTTGGTTCCCTCTTGGGACAGAGAGAGACCAAGCAGGTAAACCAGCTCCTAACTAGATCCTGAAATGATACATCTAAAATTACAGAAATTGTAAGTAATAGCAAGGAAATGAGTTAAATTATCTTTTGTTTTAGCTTGTGAATTTTCCCTATGTTAAGAGGTAATTTTATTCCTGTTTTGTAACTGGGAAGCAGAGTCAGAGGGGAATCCTCTGTGTTTTAAATCTTTTTATTTATCCTGTAAAGTTATCTTCCATCCTGATGTTGCAGGTGTGATTCTTTTACTTTTTTTTTTTTTTAAGAACCTGATTGATTTTCAGTGCCCTAAACACCAGGAATTTGTTCTGTGCTCACTTCGTTAACCTATTGGTTGGTATATTATTCTCAAGCCCCCCCCCCCCAAGAAAGGAGGTGAAGGGGTTTGGGGGGATATTTGGGTGGGGGGATAAGGCTTCAAGTGGCCCCACCCTGAATGTTTGTTTAAAATCACTTGGTGGTGGCAGCAATACCATCCAAGGACAAGGAAAGACATTTGTGCCTTGGGGAAGTTTTTAACCTAAGCTGGTGCAATATAAGCTTAGGGGCTCTTTCATGTGGGTCGTCACATCTGTACCCCAGAGTTCAGAGTGGGGAGGGAACCCTGACATGGTGGTAACAGTGGGATTATTTTGAACCAAAAGCACAGACCGTAGGATTTTAAAAAGACACTTTTTAGCTGACAGCAGCTGGAGGTTTTTCTCTGCCTGAGGGCAGAGTAGTTAGGTTCCTGCAAGGGAATTCAGAAGCTGTTTTTTTCTTGTTCTTTCTTGCTCTCGGGTTAGGCTAGGCTAAGTGCAGGAAGGCTAGGATGACAAAAAGTGAGGTCCAAAAGAAACTAAAATTGGTCAGATTGGAAGCAAGACAGAAAGAACATGAAAGACAAATGGCCTTAAAGCATTTGGAGTTGGACATGGAGGAGAAGGATGAGGCAAAATGCTTGGAGGCAGAGGCAGCCAGGGAGGAGGCTGCCCATAAAAGAGCCCTGGAGTTAAAAGACAGAGAAATACAGGCCCAGATTGAGGCCCAGAAGCATGAACTGGCTGTTATGGAGTTGAAAAAATGGAACCCTTCAGCAGCTGGCTCCACTTCCCCAAAAATCCACAAATGGGAGAGACTGTGTCCACAGTATGATGAATCCAGTGATAATGCTGAATATTTCATCACCTTTAAGAGACTGTGCACCCTTCATGCAATTTCTGAACATCACAAGATGACCACATTAGTAGCAAAATTGACTGGAAGAGCTCTGAACATATTCAACAAGATGCCTGTTGAGGATGCTTCTGACTATGGTAAATTTAAGGATTTGGTTTTGAAACAATTTCAAATTATACCTGAAACTTAGAGTAAAATTTAGAGCCCTTAAGAGAGGGGCTGGACTAAGTAATGTGGCTTATGTAAACCAGATAAAGGATCTGTTAGATAAATGGGTCAAAGGAAGGGGTATAACTAGCTTTAAAGGAATGTGTAATTTGGTTGTACAGGAGCAGTTCCTGACTATGACCAATGATGATGTAAAACACTGTTTATGTGATAAGAAAATGGACTCAGCAGAAAGTCTTGCTTCTTATTCTGATCAATATGAGCAGTCCCAGACCGTCAGAGAGGCAGGGCAAATCGGAACAAAGCGGGTGGAGGTAACAGAGAGGAACAACCCTGATCGCAGTTTGGGCGGATACCAGAAGGGACACCTCGAGGCCACATCATACCACCGGGGACAGCCCAAGGCCTGACCTACACCCCAAGGAAAACCCCAGACACCTTATCATCCCACTACATCATTCTCCAGCAACCCACCTCGCCCCAGTGACCAGTCAGCTGGGCGATGTTTTAAATGTAATGAGCTGGGGCATGTAAAGGCCAATTGTCCCAAGAACCCCAACAGATTACAGTTCATTGCACTGGGGCCAAAGATCCTCAGGCCCAGATGCCTCCCAGATACCCTCAGAGCGAAGGGAAACTAAGTGTGGGCAGGAAGAAGGTTATAGCGTGGCGGGACACTGAAACACAGGTGTCAGCTATCCACCAATCCTTAGTAGACCCCAAATTCATCAACCCAGAGGCCCAAGTGACAATTCAACCCTTCAAGTCAAAAGAGTTTGACTTGCCTACAGCCAAGTTGCTTGTCCAGTACAAAGGCTGGTCAGGAATGTGGACTTTTGCAGTCTATGATAATTATCCCATTCCCATGCTGCTGGGGGAACACTTGGCCAACCATATGAAGCTAGCCAAGAGGATGGGAATGGTCACCTGCAGCCAGTCTAAGCAAGCCTTCACGCCTATCCCTGTTCCTGAGCTTTCTACAAGGGCCCCATCTGTGTTACCAGAGACTCAGACTAAGGTGGTGGAACTGAACCCCATGCCAAAGTCTGCAACAGCAGTAGTGAATCCAGTCACAAGCACTCAGCCAGAACCAGTCCTGGAACCGGAAATGGTGAAGCAACCGACACCAAAACCATTGCCAGCACTGAATCCAGCGCTTGCAACCCTGTCTACAACTCCAACACCAGAGGGCACCACCAAGCCTGCACTGGCATCAGAAGATAAACCTATGCAAGAGGCACAGCTGGAGCCTAAAATACAACATAGTGCACCAGCGGAGAGCGGTTCACAGTCAACGGAAACAGCCCCATCACCTACATTGCTTCCAGAGGGACGAAGCCCAAGTCCACAATCCAGTGAGGAATTGATGTCTCCAGCATCAAGGGAACAGTTCCAGGCCTAGCAGGAAGCAAATAAAAGCCTCCAGGGAGCTTGGACGGCAGCACAAAGCAACCCACCACCTCTCAACTCTTCTAATTGATCCTGGTTTGTGGTAAAAAAAAAAAAAAGGACTTTTATACAAGAAAACTCTTTCTGGTGGGCACCAGAAAAACTGGCATCCTCAAAGACAGTTGGTAGTTCCAACTAAGTACTGGGTAAAGCTCTTGAGCTTAGCCCATGATCCTCCTAGTGGACATGCTGGGGTAAACAGGACCAAAGACTGTTTGGGAAAGTCCTTCCACTGGGAGGGTATGGGCAAGGACATTTCTACTTCTGAGGCTTGTGAGGTGTGCCAAAGAGTGGGAAAACCTCAAAACCAGGTAAAATCTCCTCTCCAGCCACTCCCCATAATTAAGGTTCCATTTCAGCAAGTAGCTGTGGATATTCTGGGTCCTTTAAAAAAAAAAAAAAAAAAAAACCCCACAAAACACCCCCCCACCTCCAAAAAAAAAAAAAAACCCAAACACCCAGAGGAAAGCAGTACATACTGACTTTCATGAATTTTGCCACCCAGTGGCCGGAAGCAGTAGCTCTAAGTAACACCAGGGCTAAAAGTGTGTGCCAGGCATTAACAGACATTTTTGCCAGGGTAGGTTGGCCCTCCAACATCCTTATGGATTAAGAAACTAATTTCCTGGCAGGCACCATGAAAAGCCTTTGGGAAGCTCATGGGGTGAACCACTTGGTTGCCACCCCTTACCACCAAACAAATGGCCTGGTGGAGAAGTTTAATGAAACTTTTGGGGCCATAATAAGTAAATTTGTAAATAAGCACGCCAACAATTGGGACCTAGTGTTGCAGCAGTTGCTCTTTGCCTACAGGGCTGTACCACATCCCAGTTTAGGATTTTCACCATTTGAACTTGTGTATGGCTGCAAGGTTAAGGGCCATTACAGTTGGTGAAGCAGCAATGGGAGGGAATTACGCCTTCTCCAGGAACTAACATTCTAGACTTTGTAAACAACCTACAAATCACCCTCAGAAACTCTTTAGCCCTTGCTAGAGAAAACCTAAAAGCTGCTCAAAAAGAGCAAAAGACCTGGTATAATAAACATGACAGAGAGCGTTTCTTCAAAGTAGGGGATCAGGTCATGGTCTTGAAGGTGTTCCAGGCCCATAAGATGGAAGAGTCATGGGAAGGGCCATTTACGTTCCAAGAGCGCCTGGGAGAAGTTAACTATCTCATAGCATCCCCCACCTCAAACCTAAAGCCTAAAGTGTACCATGTTAATTCTCTAAAGCCCTTTTATTCCAGAGAATTAAAGGTTTGTCAGTTTACAGCCCAGAAGAAGATGACACTAAGTGGCCTAAAGGTGTTTACTATATATATATAGTAGTGACAATGGCGTGGAAGAGGTAAACTTCTCAATAACCCACAGACTATGCAGCAACAGCAGATCAAGAAGCTGTGCACTAGCTTCCTGCCGATGTTCTCAGCCACCACAGGACGGACCAAACAGGCATACCACTCCATTGACACAGGTAATGCTTGTCCAATTAGAGCCCAACCTTACCGGGTGGCTCCTCAAACCAAAACTGCTATAAAATGGGAGATCCAAGACATGCTACAAATGGGTGTAATGCGCCCCTCTAACAGTGCATGGGCATCTCCAGTGGTTCTAGTTCCCAAACTGAATGGGGAAATATGCTTTTGCGTGGACTGCCGTAAGCTAAATGCTGTAACTTGCCCAGACAACTATCTAATGCCACACACAAACGAGCTATTGGAGAAACTGGAATGTGCCCAGTTCATCTCTACCTTAGATTTAACCAAAGGGTACTGTACCACTAGATGAATCCGCCAAGGAAAGGTCAGCCTTCATCACCCATATAGGGCTGTATGAATTTAATGTGCTCCCTTTTGGGCTGCAAAATGCATTCGCCACCTTCCAGAAAATTGTAAATAGTTTCCTAGCAGAATTGAAAAAAAATCTGCAGTCACCTATCTTGACAATGTGTCCACATTTTTCGATTCATTGGCAGAATACCTAGAGTATCTCCGGAAAGTCTTCAAGTGCATAAGGACTAACTGTTAAGGCTAAAAAGTGTCAAATAGGCCTAAACAGAGTGACTTACCTTGAACACCAGGTGGGTCAAGGAACTATCAACCCCCTACAGGCCAAAGTGGATGCTATCCAAAAGTGGCCTGTCCCAAAGTCAAAGAAACAGGTCCAATCCTTCTTAGGCTTGGCTGGATATTTCAGGCAATTTGTACCACACTACAGCTAAATCACTGCCCCACTAACATACCTGACCAAAAAGAATCAGCCAAATGCAGTTCAGTGGACTAAAAAGTGTCAAAAGGCCTTTAACCAGTTTAAAGCGACACTCATGTCTAACCCTGTGTTAAGGGCCCCAGACTTTAGCAAACCTTTCCTAGTAACCACAGATGCGTCTGAGCATGGTGTGGGAGCAGTTTTAATGCAGGAAGGACTGGATCATGAATTCCATCCTGTCGTGTTTCTCAGCAAAAAACTGTCTAAAAGGGAAAGTCGCTGGTCAATCACCAAAAAGGAATGTTACACCATTGTGTATGCTCTGGAAAAGCTATGCCCATATGTTTGGGGATGGCGTTTCCACCTGTAAAGCGACCATGCTGTGCTAAAGTGGCTTCATACTGTCAAGGAAAATAATAAAAAACTTCTTCGGTGAAGTTTAGCTCTCCAAAATTTTGATTTTAAAATACAACACATTTCAGGAGCTTCTAACAAAGTGGCTAATGCACTCTCCTGTAAAAGTTTCCCAGAATCAACTGGTTAAAATCATCCTTAAAATGTGGGAAATATTGTTAGTTTTTATATTATCAGTAGTATATCTAAAGGTGCATGTGTCTTATTAACTCTGTTTTCTCCTAGAGCTCCAGGAAGAAATCACAGCCAGTGTGAAACAGGCTGTCCAGCATAGTCTGTGATTTGGGGGGGGCGTATCATAATTATAAAGGGAAGGGTACCTTATGTATGCAGTAACATAAAATCCCTCCTGGCCAGAGCTACAGAATCACTTACCTGTAAGGGATTAATTAGTTCAATTAACCTAGTTGGCACCTGGCCAGAAGGACCAATAGGGAAAGAAGATACTTTCAAATCTGGGGGGAAGGTGTTCTTGTTGGTGTTCTTTTTGTTGGTTCCCTCTCAGGACAAAGAGAGAGACCGAGCAGGTAAACCAGCTCCTAACTAGATCCTGAAATGATACATCTAAAATTACAGAAATTGTAAGTAATAGCAAGAAAGTGAGTTAAATTATCTTTTGTTTTAGCTTGTGAATTTTCCCTATGCTAAGAGGTAATTTTATTCCTGTTTTGTAACTGGGAAGCAGAGTCAGAGGGGAATCCTCTGTGTTTTAAATCTTTTTATTTATCCTGTAAAGTTATCTTCCATCCTGATGTTGCAGGTGTGATTCTTTTACTTTTTTTTTTTTAATAAAATTCTTCTTTTAAGAACTTGATTTTGATTTTCAGTGCCCTAAACACCAGGAATTTGGTCTGTGCTCACTTCATTAACCTATTGGTTGGTATATTATTCTCAAGCCCCCCCCAGGAAAGGGGGTGAAAGGGTTTGGGGGGGATATTTGGGCGGGGGGATAGGGCTTCAAGTAGCCACACCCTGAATGTTTGTTTAAATCACTTGGTGGTGGCAGCAATACTGTCCAGGCACAAGGAAAGACATTTGTGCCTTGGGGAAGTTTTTAACCTAAGCTTAGGGGGTCTTTCATGTGGGTCCCCACATCTGTACCCCAGAGTACAGAGTAGGGAGGGAACCCTAACATCTGATCTGCATTCTATTTCGGTCTAAAAGTCTCCATTTCCATATCTGTGAAATGGGGATCATATTCTTTACCTATCTAATGGTCTGGTGTCAGGCTAAATTCATTAAATGTTTATCAAGTGCTTATCACACAGAAAATGGTAAACCAGTCTGATAAGTTGTAACAATTTGGGGGAGCTATTAATATTCAACTTACGAATTCCAGTTTGATTTTATGAACTGACTGCAGGTTTATTTCTTATGATTGTCTTTTACTGTGTACTGCTCCATGCTCTTTGTGCTAAGGAGCAGGGGAGTGGCACCTATGAGTGAGTCTTTGAAAGAGACAGTTGTTAAGGACTATCAACTAGTGAACAGACCTGTCCTGTACAGCACAAAAGGATGTCTGAAGGCCTGGATAAGCCAGTTTTCTCCAAGTTCTATGCAGGGGGCTGGGTTTGGAGCAATAGAACAAAAGAACTAGGTGTTAGTGGAAACTCAAGGGACTCATAGAGCAAGGGAGAGGAAGATTAGGGCAGGGAAGAGGAACAAAAAGGGGCATGCACATATACCATACAGGACTGTTTCGGATTGTGGGACTGGCAAAGGAAGCTGATCTGGAGGAGAGAGAGAGAGAAACACTGCATGATTTATAGGAGGAAGGCATGAGGTCTAGGAGAAGGATTCTAGACACCTCACAGGACTCTGACCTAAGAATGATCCTGAGTGGTGAGGAAACTGAGTCTGGGAAACACATGTAGGTTTTTTATTTTATTCTATTAGTTTTTCCCCTTGAGTTCATATATCTTTTGTGCTATCTAAAGTAAAGAGTAATTGTGTTTAGAAACCTTTGCAAAGCCTATGTTTCTATTTGTTTTCACTATCACATATCCTTGTAGAGGGAACTGTGAACCCAGAGTGCCCACAAGGTTGGAGCACTAGGAAAGGGTTTGCTTAGGCTACTGGGAAATCTAGGATGGTGAGCACTGGCCCTAGGGGCCTAGAACAGCTGGGCTACGGGGCCCCATTTCCACAAAGGTGTAACAGATAGAGATCCTGTGCCCAGGAAGTGTGCCAGAGAGGACAAAGGGAGAGACAGTGCAAAATACTACTGAGACCAAAGGAAGCTCAAGAGCATATGGGCTGACTGTGTGAGGTCCAAACACAGCAGCTGGGTAAGTGTCCTGCCAGGGGCTGTGTGTGAGATAAGTATTATAGCATATAATATTTTTTAAAATCTCCTAATAAATATAAATGTATTGTTAAAAACAATCACGCTAAAATAATAACACCAGTTGTTTTTTAAAAAGTCTAATAAATGCAAACATAGTAGCTGTGACCTTGCCTGGACCATATCTATATATATTTTGAAGACAGGATAAAATAAGCTCTTTAAATGCCTACCCCTCTGTAAAGTAGAATGCTATTATTTTCTCTTTACTGGTTTGGTTCAGGAGTGACAGGGGAAGGACCACTGCTCTCAAGATTTACTTTTGCTTAAATCTGAGCGGTAAAAATGCAATGTTTTGTGCTGGAACCATTCTATATACAACCTGTCCATTAGTCACCTAATACATTTTTTATCACTTCATACTTCATTTTCTTCCTTTGACCTTTGAGGATTCCCAAGGAATTCTAAAACCCATTAGTATCTATGAACACTCACAGTAAATCCATAAATGATTGCTTAATGGTCATTGCTAATCAGAATTAAGCAATCTTGGCATAGCTAAAGGTCTTGCATGGTACACACATTTTTCCTTTATTTATTTACTATACTTATTTTAAGTATCAGATGATGAAATAAATGTGTACTACCAAGCAAAAAGCCAATAAAATACTACATGCACCAAAGTGTCAAAGCCACAAATGCATTTAACTTGGTGAATAAATCTTTGCAAAAGGAAAGAAAGATTGTTGTTCTGAGCATCGCAGAAGCTTATATAACTCTTATAGGAATGGACACCAGATCTCAAAGCAACAGGTAATGGTAGTTCAGATTAGTGATAGATGAACTTTTAAAGGCTTTGGTTCAATTTAGATAAGTGCCCCAACGTTTGGAAGTTTATCTAGTCTGAACTACATAGGTCTGCTGGAAATGGCACAATAATTTACAAATTCCCTGGTACCTTCTGCTTCCAGGTAAGCTAGAAATGAAATGAGAATGGTCATTCTTGCAATATTTTGGCTTCTGCTTTCAGGACCTGCTACAATGTTGAGGAGCAGGGGCAAGAGAAAATGAAAAGTAATTAAGCAAACTTAGCCAAGTGTTTTTGCACCTCAAAAAACATCTGGGCCAGGTTGAGATCAAGGTCTGAGTGAAGGTTCATGGGGGTTCATGGTTTATCCAAACCAATTCATACTTTAATTTTACTGAAATAATTACTGTACTACAGTATCTACAGTACTACAGTACACTGACATATCAGAGGGGTAGCCGTATTAGTCTGAATCGGTAAAAAGCAACAGAGGGTCCTGTGGCACCTTTAAGACTAACAGAAATATTGGGAGCATAAGCTTTTGTGGGTAAGAACTTCACTTCTTCAGATGCAAGTACTGACATATTAACAATGACAAGTAAATGTGGGAAAACATGCATGTGTTGAGAAATACAGACATGATTTTTTTTTATAAACCAAGTAAATATATCATGTATATGTTTTATGAAATAGATTAAATATGTAGAAAAAGGATTGTCTTCTACTTAGGTGTGAAGCCCTGGAAATCAGCTATGAGATCCATTTCTGAGTCTACCACAGACTTCCAGCATAATCCTGAAAAAGTCTTTTAACATCTCTCTGACTCAGTTTCCTATCTGTAAAATGTAGGTAATAATATTTATCTACCTTCTAGATTTCTTTGAACCTGATTTCATTTTGATTTGTCTTGATCATGTGTTTTGCTTTGGCTTATTGGATACCTTTCTGATCACAGGAAAACAATCTTCTCTAACTTCTATTTCATGTTTGGCTCATTTGCCAAATTCACTACCAGCTCCCTAGACAACCTTTCAAGGGTAGGTGGGGACAAGCATTTTAGTTTCCTTTCTTTTAGAAGCAGACATGGGCATTAGAGGCGGCAGCATTTTTGGTCTTGTCCCAGGGCAATAAAAAGGGCTAATCCATGACTTGCTGCCGAATTCTAAAGTCTTTATTCAGTCCTTCAGGCAAAACTTCCAATAATTATTATTTATTTGTATTTCAGTATCACCTAGAGACTGCAGCTGAGATCAGAGCCTTGTTGTGCTAGGCACTGTGCAGACACAGCATAATAGATAGATTGTAAACTCTTTGGGGGCAGGGACTAACTAAACAAGACAGACAAAGGGCAGGGGAAGGAAGAATCTACCATGCAAGCAGCGTGAACAATATGATGGTTTGCAAATGTCATGTCAGCTCCAGTTTTTTTCTTTGTTTCTCCAGTGACTTCAAAATTTAGGTTCATATTTAATTTTTTTTTAAATACTAATACTAAGCAGGTTATCTGAATAATCCAAAACCCTTTGAAATCAATGGAAGGACTCTCATTGACTTCAGTGGGCGTTGCATCCGGCTATATACTCAGAAGAGGGGAGATGCATACTTTGCTGGGACTTGACAGGTGTAAACATAGAACTGAGATGCTAAAACACAGAGCAGAGTCAGGACAGGATTTTCCTAATACAGGCGAGTAACATTTTTATCTTGCTTAACCTGGCTGTGTAGTGTAACCAAGTTTAAGGCCTAGCAATATTGCCAACTCATGATTTTATTGCAAGTCTCACAATATTTGTTTTTTCTCTTAAATCTCCACCTCCTGGAATCACAAATGAAAATCTTAGCTTTCATATTTTTAAAAAGTAAATTTCCAGCCCTTATGGATGCAGAGGAAAGCTGGAAAATGTGAACCCTAAATGCTCAATACCCAGAAAGCAAATAAAAAAGAACCCAACCTTTTATTTGAAAAAAAATCTCATGATTTTGAAACCTGTCTCACAATTCTTAGGATCTGTCTCATGCTAGAAAGCCTGGGGTTGGAAGTGTTAGCCTACCTATTCTCAGTGAGATTACAGAGTTGTAAATATATTTTGCTTAGCTTTCATTTTTGAGTATTCTACTTGCCACCCTGTGCCCAATAAACTCTGCTTTTAGGTCAGAAAAATGGAACTGGCTGTGGTGACTGTTAAATTGTGGTTACCTGCTGCTGGGAATTGGAACTCTGACATAAGGCGTGTCTGAGCCAAGAAGGCAAGTAATGGCCTGAGCACTTGGGAACCAAATTTTTTGGGGGGCTTGCTCAGTTTAGGTCTTTGTTATACATTGTGTCCCACCTTTGGGCCTTTGCATGTTGAGAGAGGTGATGGTAATGTATTTTGTCCTGTTCTATCATTGTTTATTGTTAAGGTTCTGATCAAAAGTTCACTGAAATCACTGGAAAACCCTCCCATTGATTTCAATGGGCTTTGGATCAGGCCCTGTGTATTATATGCGTATCATTCAATTCCAACGGGGTGGTGACTGCATTTGATTCTGCTTAGGCCTTATAGTGTAGAATTATTATTTCTGTCTTAAAGGAAATATGGCAATTTTAAAATAACATTGAAAAAATACAAATGACCTTACATATGGCACTAAAACCTCCTAAGATTATTAAGGCTGAAATAATTTTTTCAATCTAGTTTATTTTCCCCATTTATGGTGTTGGTTTACCTCTTTGCATTTTGCTCAATTGGCACATGACAATGGACTAATCAATTTTACTTTTGTTTCTAGTAAGTTTCACTTTCTGGTTTGCATGTGCTGGCAGGTTGCTGAGTTTGGCCTGAGGAAGTTAACTTTTGAGTCTAAAAATCAGTGATATCCCTTGAATAAGAGAATTCAGCACACAAAAGAAAGCTGTATATTTTGGGCCCGGTCCTGTGAGGTCTTGAGCATCTGAGGGAATGCAGCACCTTGCAGGCTGGGCCCTTAGCAAGGCACAAAAGGCAAAATATATTTTATTGCTATATAAGCTGATTCTGGTTAAAGAAACCATAGCTGAAACAAACAGAATAATTGAGGAAATTACAATAATAAACCTTTACTGAAATGGTATTTCACTACTGACAGCTGATGAAATGAGTCCAGAAATATACATAAAACAGGAGAAAAAAAGAAAGAAAAACATGTTCTTGGTCATGGACAACGAGCAATTTGGCCTAGATTTGCCTCCATTTGGCTTCAGTTCAGCAGGACATTTTTTGGTAAATCATAAATTCTTTCCCATAATATACAATGCATCAGTTTAAAAACAATCATTCATTCATTAGAAATAGGGATTGAGTTTCTATTACATGAATGTCTCATTTTGAGGTAGCTAGGCATAGACACAAGTGGGAGTTTTGCCTGAATAGGGACTCTGAGGATTTGGTTTTTAGAATCTGGCCTACATTCTTTAGGATATTAAGATAAGATGAGGACGATCTGAAGTGTACTTGAGCAATATAGGATTGGTCCTGTGCTCAGTGAAGTCAATCACAGTGCTCCCATTGATTCCAGTCCTGTAGGGTCAAGGGCCAAGTTTGTATGATTTGCATTATTCACTGCTATACTAAAAGAAAATTTAATTTTGTATCTAGCGACTGTACTCAGCACTTAGCTGCACAAGTTCAGCCAAGCTGTAGCTTCACGTGGGGGCAAGAAGCTCATGGGGGATGGGGACATGGGCCCCAATCCTGCACACACACACACACACACACACACACACCCCTCTATATCTATACACACTGTACTGTCTTTTTAAATGTAGAGAAGTCCCCATTTTCTAATGCAGAAACAGCTGTCAATTTGTCCTGCTTCATTCGCAGACTATTAGAAACTGAGTCACTATGCTCCCTCCTCTCTTTAGACTTTATATTTGTTCTTTATTTGTTTTTCTTAGCTGGAAATAAAAGTAAACTAGATCAAAAATGCAGGCGTTGTTCTTAGTCTATGGAGACTATTGTATTAAAAAAAAAAAAAAAAAAAAAGAGAGACTACCTGTTGGCAATGGAGAAATAACAAATGTAAAACCAAAAAAGAAAAGTGCAGAAACAAAGAGGTTTCTTTTATTTAAGTATATAAAAAGGTAAAACGACCACTTAGTTGAAGCATATATCCACAAAGACTCAAACAATACTTTTATACAAATACTACAGAAGGAAGAGATCTATTTTTCCTAATATAAAGATTTTTGAACCCTGTTCTCGAAGTCACTGGAGTTACTTTGGATTGTCACTGGTGCAATTAGATCAGACCCTTGTCCTGTGAGGGTAAGTGATTTATGGTCACATTTCCAAAAGACTGGAAAGTAAACAATAGTTCCCACTGTTGAAAATCTGGCCACTAATTTTTCTTAAGTTTTTGACAGAATTGCATTTCTTTAAAAACTGAAATTAATAATAGACATATTGTCAGAGGGCATAAATAGTGACAAAATGTAACAAGTGGCTTAGTGTAGAGCTTTCTTCATAGCCCTTATCACCTTTGTCCTTGGCTTTTTTCAGGTATAGATTATAAGGTCTTTCATTAAAGATCAAAGAGCACTAGCCAAAGATATATATGATTATTTTAAAATTTTGGTTATCTAGGATAGTGAGACAAAAATATTTCATAAACATTTCAGTGAAACAGCAGCACATCCTATCCCTTTGGAAAGAAGTAAAGGTAACACAACCTAGTACAATAGCTTGTGAAGATCCTAAAGTTCACATATGCCAAAAGACATGTCTACAGATGCATAAAAAGGAGGTTCTGTCAAAAAAAAAAAATGCACATTGCACAGATGTGTGCACAGGTGTGTCCCTCTGTTTCCAAGCGCACTTCCCATGGAGTAAAGGAATGGGAAATATGAGGGTTAATGTTTCAACAGTGCATAAGATATAAAACAAATGAGTGCCAGCAATAAAGGTGGACAAGAGACATGTTCATTAATATTTAGTCTGCTTAACAGTGCTCTTTTTCAGCTACATTGTCCGTATGCACCATCTTTTCATAACTGGTTCTCTTGTTTGTATATGTGGGGGGGGGGGACATGCTTATTCCTCTCTTTTTTTAAGACTGTTCCACTTGGCAGGCTCACTTGCCTATAGTTATAGTCACCTCTCCAGGGGATCTGCTCCAAGCATGTATCTAAACTTGTCCACCTTTACTTAATATAGTAAGATTCCTGGCTTTAGCTTGCTCCTGCCCATTGAATTCATTTTGGTGTGCACATAAGCTTATACACAATGGAGCCCAGATTTTGGCCCTAAATGTCTGAAATTAGAGCACATAGGCAAGAAACATAGAAGTGGTTTTCTGTCAAGTGATATTACAGTGCGTACACCAATTGTTTGTGCACCCATTTCCTGAGCTTGCTGGTTTTGTCTTGTACTCATAAAAATTCTTTGAAACCTAATTTGTTTCTCGTAACTCACCTCTCAGATTTCCAAGTTCCACTAGCAATTTGTAGCAGTCTGCTTTTTTCGCCTGTATGTCTGCAATCTTAACCCTTGAGTCATGTATTCTTGAAGCCTTTACTCTCTGTACCAAGCAGTAATGGCAATCAGACATCCCCTTAAGGCCATCCTAGAAAGATCCCAAAATACTTCAGTGTTAATATTATTATTACTAGTGACAAGGAATTCCAGCCCAGAAAGTATAAGGCTTTTAACAGTGCTTGAGCGCTCTACCTATCAACACATATCTGGAGCACTGGCCTCTCTCTAGAGAAGAGCTGTGTGAATTTCCCAGTCGCCACATCATACATGTTTTACATTATGAAGATAGCGCCAGGAATTTTCCACAGCATTTGTTGGAATGGAAAATTTTGTGCATGTTGCACAAACAGATTACCAAAAATGCAGAATACTAATTTCACTCCATTCATTGGTAAGAATTATTAGCAAGCAGTAATTTAAGTGTCCCACTAAATGATGCTAATACCTTAGGGTAACTATTGCATAGAGCTGTAATTAAACTTAATTCTGCTCTCTGCTGCACTGGGGCAAACACATTATAATTAACAAGACTATCATTTTAACTAAGGGCACATTTTGCCCCTGGACATAAAAGAACTTGTGATGGGAAGGAAAGTCCCAGTCCAAAGCTATAAGCAGGAGATTCACTGTGTCTCTGCTTTATGATGAGCAGCACAATTGATTACATTAATCCTTGTTGGAACTGCTTTGTTAGGGATGGATTTTGATGCCATAGAGATGTCCATGACAGTTCTATATTTTTTTCTTATAATACAAATTGTCTCCTATTTCTAAAGTGAAAAAGTAATTGAAAATGTATCCAATGATTTCTCATACTTGTGCAAACAATGCAGTCTCCCCATGTGCCAAACAATTTCATATTAATCTACAACTCGCTAAGGCCTTTCCATGCTCAGGAATAGCACATTTCAGCAACCAGTGGCCAGCACCAGACATATCCTATACTAATGACGTTCCCTAAATGGGCAAGCCAGGGTGTGCAGTATTTGAGCTACTCATGGTTTTCACTACTTGAAACCTTATTTTTTAAGTTTCAGAGTAGCAGCCGTGTTAGTCTGTATCCGCAAAAAGAACAGGAGTACTTGTGGCACCTTAGAGACTAACAAATTTACTAGAGCATAAGCTTTCGTGGACTACAGCCCACTTCTTCGGATGCATACAGAGTGGAATAAATATTGAGGAGATATATATACACACACATACAGAGAGCATAAACAGGTGGGAGTTGTCTTACCAACTCTGAGAGGCCAATTAAGTAAGAGAAAAAAAAACTTTTGAAGTGATAATCAAGCTAGCCCAGTACAGACAGTTTGATAAGAAGTGTGAGAATACTTACAAGGGGAGATAGATTCAATGTTTGTAATGGCTCAGCCATTCCCAGTCCTTATTCAATCCTGAGTTGATTGTGTCTAGTTTGCATACTCCAATACTTCTGGGAGCATAAGCTTTCATGGGTAAGAACCTTACTTCTTCAGATGCTCCCAATACTTCTGTTAGTCTTAAAGGTGCCACAGGACCCTCTGTTGCTTTTTACAGATTCAGACTAACACGGCTACCCCTCTGATACTTGATTCAAGATTGTTCTTGAATACAGACAAGGCCTGAGATTCAGTATTCCCACAGATTGGATGCTACAGCTAATTGAGACAGACTACAGGAAAAATCTCTGTGCTATACAGGTCATGTAGAGAAAGAGGGGTAACGTGTGCTTATTGCCGTTGAATGTTTGTGCCCCCCTGCTCCTGGGAGCAGAGATATGCAAGAGGGCAATTCACCCTATATCTGTACCTGACTGGCTGGGGAAATTATCCACCATATTTGTCATACCAAGATTAACTACTGATTGCCATCCCTGGATCCTGACTTCTATGGGAGAACCTGCACAATGCCCTAAGCTCCCTGCTCCCCTGCCAGTGCTGGCATTTCTCCATTGCTTGGGCACTGGTTATGTACCAAGCACATCAAAGTCAAAATCTGGTCAGCTCCCATTGGTGCACTGATTGCTACCAGCTTGTCATTACAGCCTCGCTGGTCTCTGCTGCACTATCAGTGACCTCGTCCTGGGCATTCAGCCTTCTCTAGGTCACGGCAGGGGATGGCTCCCCTCTGGGCTCAGGATGCAGTCTTAGCTCCAATTGGTACATTTGCCTGGCTCACGCCCTGAGCCTGTCACTGAAAGAGCTGCCTGGATGAGGCTGAGCCCACCAATTGGTGCTGGAGGTGCTGCAGGAACCCCAGTGAGATGGCATGTCCTACCACAGGCCGTGTTAGCCATGTAGGCAGTGAGGGAGCAGCAGGGCTGGCAATTGGATACAGTCTCTGGGCCTTGTGAGAGCTGAGTTGCTCTGGAAGCCCAGGGGTGGCTCAGAGAGCAAACAGCAGGTTGGTCTTTCACAGCAGCAGTACTCAGCTCCACTATTTGGCTGGAGCAATTTCTCCCCCTCTGTGGCAAGTGGTGGGGGATATCTTTGCAAAGACCCACAGAGCTCACTGAGAAGCCTCTGAGCCAGGGGCTTCCTGCTGGCCACATGCTTCTCTGAGCTATTCGTGCTCCCTCTCTTTAACTATTGTGGCAAAGGAGCCCTTAGGACTGCTGTGGTCTCCACCCCCATAGGAGCCTCTCTTCCGCAGCCACCTGCCTCTCTGCTCCCTGGTGCTGCTCTCCCATCCCAGGGACTGCAGGGAGCTGGTGCCTTTACACAGGCATGGAGCTAGCTGCAGTGTTGCCTCCTCTCTCTGTCACTCCATAGATTGTAGTCAGTACTTGCAGAATGGGCAAGTGTATTCTGGCAAGCAGCAACTCTGAAAGGAATTCTGAAAAGGTCATTGTAAATATCCAACTAACATGCACTCCCAGTGTGATGCTGTAGCTATATTAATAGGGAAATAACAAGCAGGATGAAGGAGGTGATATTACTTTGTATATGGCATTGGTGAGACCACGACTTGGATACTATGTTCAGGTCTGATGTCCCCACTTTAAAAAGGATGTTGAAAAACTGGAAAGTGTTCAGAGACGAGCTATGACTGCATTCTGGAAAACACATCCCTGCAATGAGAGACTAAAGGAGCTCAATTTATTTATCAAGGAGAAGGTTAAGAGGCAATTAAATCATTGTCTGCAGTGCCTACGCAGGGAGAAATCTGATACGCATCTAGCAGACAAGGGCATTACAAGATCCAGTGGCTAGAAGCTGCAGTTATCAAAGTTCAAGAGGGCAATAAAGTGATATTTTTTAAACAGCGAGAGTAATTAGCCATTGGAATAGATTACCAAGGGATGTGCTAAATCAAGACTGAATGTCTTTCTGAAAGATCAACCTCAAGCTGTTGTCAAGATGCAGGAATCACAGTGTGAAATTCTATGGCTTTTGTTACATAGATCAGACTAGATGATCATAATGGTCACATGGATCTGAAATCCATGAAGTATACTGCAACAATAAAGAAGAGGAGATTAGGATTATGTTAATTAGAACAGAAAAGTGTAGGAAGACATGTTTGAAATGGATGTTTTCAATTAAAAAGACAAGATTCCTGTGACTGAGTTAAGTGACTTTGTTTAGTAACAAGACACAGAAATAAGAACACATGAATTGTCATACTGGATCAGACCACTCATCTGTCCAGTCTAGTATCATGTTTTTGACAATGCAGTAGCCAGTATCAGATGCTTCAGAGGGGAAAGTGCAAGAAATCCTAGTAGACAGTTATGGAATAATCTGTTCTTAAAGTGAATTTCTTCCTAACTCATGCCTGTAAGGGTTTGGGGGTTTCAAATTTCATGTATCTGCGGATTTGCCATTTGTTTGATAAGGTTTTTGGGGAAGGATGAGGGTATGATCTTAGGACTGGGGTTTTTTTGTGGGGGGGAGGATGGGAGGGGTTATTCTGGAGTTTTTCTAGTTTTATTTGTTGTCTGGCTGAGGTAAATTGTTAATTTAATTTGTTTATTTTATGCCGTTGGGTGGCAAAGGAAAGTTATTTGTATATTAATATTTATGTGGCTGAGTGGTTATTGTTGTTGTCAATCTAGTTACTGCCAGGGAGTTCACAGCTTTTGTATGGGCATTTAAAAATGTTAAATCTAAATAAATGTTATTAAAGCTAATCCTGTTTTTACCCTAATATCCTCTCTGCCTCAGTTGTATCTTTTGGCAATGAGTTCCACAGGTTTATAATACATAGTGTTAAAAAGTATTTCTTTTAGGGCTGTCAAGCGATTAAAAACATTGTGATTAATCAAGTAATTAATCACAATTAATTTTTTTAATCGCTTGACACACTGTTAAACAATAGAATACCATTTATTTAATTTTTTTTGATGTTTTCTACATTTTCAAATACAGTTATTTCAATTACAACACAGAATACAAACTGTACAGTATTCACTTTATATTTATTTTGATTATAAGTATTTGCACTGTAATAAAACAAAAGAAATAGTATTTTCAATTCCCCTAATACAAGTACTGTAGTGCAATCTCTTTATCATGAAAGTTGAACTTACAAATGTAGAATTATGTACAAAAACTGCATTAAAGATAAAAAATGTAAAACTTTAGTGCCTACAAGTCCACTCAGTCCTACTTCTTGTTCAGCCAGTTGCTCAACAAACAAGTTTGTTTACATTTGCAGGAGATAATGCTGCCTGCTTCTCGCTTACAAAGTCACCTGAAAGTGAGAACAGGCGTTCTCATGGCACTGTTGTAGCCGACATTGCAAGACATTGACGTGCCAGATGCACTAAAGATTCATATGTCCCTTCATGCTTCAACCACTGTGCCATGGGACATGTGTCCATGATGATGACTGGTTCTGCTCAATAACAGTCCAAAGCAGTATGGACCGATGTATGTTGATTTGCATTATCTGAGTCAGATGCCACCAGCAGAAGGTTGATTTTCTTTTTTGGTGGTTTGGGTTCTCTAGTTTCCACACTGGAGAGTTGCTCTTTTAAGACTTCTGAAAGCATGCTCCACATCTCATCCCTCTCAGATTTTGGAAGGCACTTCAGATTCTTAAGCCTTGGGTCGAGTGCTGTAGCTATCTTTAGAAATGCCACATTGGTACCGTCTTTGCGTTTTGTGAAATCTGCAGTGAAAGTGTTCTTAAAAGGAACATATGCTTGGTCATCATCCAAGTCTGCTATGAACATGGCAGAATACGGATAAAACAAAGCAGGGGGCATACAATCCTCCAAGGAGTTCAGTCACAAATTTAACTAATGCATTATTTAAAAAAACAAGCCTCAGATGGAAGCATGTCCTCTGGACTGGTGGCCAAAGCATGAAGGGGCATACGCATGTTTAGCATATCTGACATATAAATACCTTGCAATGTCAGCTACAAAAGTGCCATACAAATGCCTGTTCTCACTTTCTGGTGACATTGTAAATAAGAAGAGGGCAGCATTATCTCCTGTAAATGTACACAAGCTTGTTTGTCTTAGCGATTGGCTGAACAAGAAGTAGGACTGAGTGGACTTGTAGGCTTTAAAGTTTTACATTGTTTTGTTTATGAGTGCTGTTATGTAACAAAAAAAAAATCTACATTTGTAAGTTGCACTGACAGATTGCACTGCAGTACTTGTATGAGGTGAATTGAAAACAAAAGAAATAGTATTTTATCATTTTTACAGTGCAAATATTTGTAATGAAAAAATATACACTTTGGTTTCAGTTACAACACAGAATACAATATATATGAAAATGTAGAAAAACATCCAAAATATAATAAATTTCAATTGGTAGTCTATTGTTTAACAGTACGATTAAAACTGCGATTAATTGAGATCAATTTTTTTGAGTTAATTGCGTGAGTTAACTGTGATTAATCACCAGCCCTAATTTCTTTTCACCCCTTTTAAATTTGTGGCCTTTCAATTTAATTAAATGTCCATTTATTCTTGAATTATGTGAGATTCACTTTTCCCATTCATCATTTTGTATATCTCTAGCACATCTCCTCCTGTTTGTCATTTCAATAAACTATAAGCAATCCCCATCTTTTCTATCTCTTCTCATATAGTTGGAAGTCAGAGTGTGCCAGTAATAATTTTTGTCACCAATTTCTGAACATCTTTCCATTTCTGTCTTTGACATGGGGGACCAGATCTGAACACAGTATTCCAGGTAAGGATATACCATTGATTTATATAAGATAATTATTTTCTTCAGTATTATTTTCTATACCATTCTTTATATATCCTAATATTTTGTCTTATTTTTGGACCATTCTTGCACATGAGCAAAGTCATCTCGGGTTTTTCTTTGAAGTTGCTGCAGTTAATTTACAACTTGCTAATGTGTACAAATAGTTTGAATTATTTCTTCCAATGTGTATTAGCTTGCATTTCTCAACAGTGACTTTAAAATGCCTTTGTGCTGCTCATTCACCTAGCTTTGTTAGATCCCTGTGAAGTTCTTTGCAGTCTTCTTTAATCTTGACTATCCTAAATAACTTTACTATCCTGAGCATATAAGCAGATTTCATACTGTGTAATGACACAAGTGTATTTGTGCATCTGAAATCCAGGATTGTCAGGTGCGGTGAGAAAGATGAACCCTAACTAAAACTCAGTAACTTTGCATCTAATTGCTTTAATTGCCTTATTCATCACATGACCCAATGATCTGATGTTTTCCACTCTAGTTCACCCATGTAATTCTTGTAATGTAATAACGAAGAGCTGGTGCCAAGCGTGAGCGAGAAAACATCCCTCATGAGAAAAGCTATCACAGGACTGATGTTGGCTTTGGCTTTCAGCTTATTGAAAAAAATCAATGTCCATTTGTGTGACCAACACATATGGCAGTCCTCCAGATTGATGGTTGCTTTGGGTTGCCTGATATCAGATAATCAAGTCAAATCAGATTACTCAGTGCCTGATTACAATTAGAATGACGTTGTCATTAAATAGAAGTGTTATTTTATTGTTTTTTTTTCCAATGTTTTCTTAATATTTATCCTTGAAATCCAAGGTAAATAAATCAAGGAAACAAATTAAATCCATAGTGATATTAATGGCTCTTTATACTTGGAAATGGAATTGAATTTTTTTTTGCTATGGAAAAATGTTTGTTCTACCTTGGGGATAAGATCTCTCAAATTCAGAGCAAGCTACTTAACTCCTTTGGGTGTTCAGGGAAGGAGTGGAGAGTTTTTTTGTGGGTGACAAATGGGAGATCTTCTGTGTTAATTTTGCCTATGTTGCTCTCTTAGGGAGCTTTAAACTACCAGTTACATTTGGTGAGCTTGTCCCATTTAACTAATGAAATTTAACATGAAGAGATTATTGTATGCAGTATTGTAGCTGTGTCAGTCCCAGGATATTAGAGAGAGAAGGTGGGTGAGGTAATATCTTTTATTGGATCTGTTGGTGAGAGAGACAAGCTTTCAAGCTTACACAGCTCTTCTTCAGGGCTGGGAAATGTACTCCGATTATGACAGCTAAATACAAGGTGGAACAGATTGTTTAGCATAAGTAGCTAACACATATTTCAAAGGACAATTCAAGGTGAAGTGGCCCACTAACACCCCTCCAGTCATAGGGAGTTTAAGTCATTTGTCCAGACGATGAAAATATTATCAATGTATATCTTAGGTATATCATTGGTATCATGGTGCATTTATCTAGAAATTCTTCTTCAAGGTGGCCCAGGAAAAGGTTGGCATATTGGGGAGCCATCTTAGTACTCATGGCTGTTCGCGTGCTTTGGTTGGTGAATGTAAAACTGTTATGGGTATGAATGAAATGGAGGAGTTTGGCAATGTGTTTGGGGTGGATATCTGAGGGTTGTCCATTGTCTTGAAAATATTTGAGGCAGGCATCTATGCCATCATTGTGAGAGATGTTGGGGCTGAAATACCGTGGATAGTATCTGGCTGGCAAACTGGACCTATGAGTTGAAATCAATGCGATGAGATTCAGTGTAGGCCAATATAAAGTGGTTCACATACGAAGGAAAAATACAAAAGCACAAATATAAAATCGGGCAGGAATATTAGCTAGGTGTAATTTAACACATAGAAGAATGGGGGGGGGGGTTATAACAGGAGATAAACTGAATAGGAGTCACACAGTGAAACTTTGCTGCAAAACAAAATAAAAAAGTAAATACTCTGCTGTGCCCGATCCTGGAATTGGATCTATGCAGGCAGGCTCCTGCACCTGGGCAGTGTCCCAGGGCTTGTACACACCAGCGCTTACTTCGGTGTAATTGAAGTTACTCAGGGGTGTGGAAAAGCCACCTACCCAAACATGAGTGACACTCCCCTAAGCGCTGGTGTGGACAGCACTCTGTCAGTGGGAGAAGCTCTTCCGTCAACATAGCTACCGCTGTTCAGGGAAGTGGAGTAATTATGCTGATGGGAGAGCTGCGCCTCTGTAGAGATTCTTGTACAGACTAGCTCCCAGTGATGTCAGCTGGAGTCTACATGGGTAGCCCCTTACCTCAGCACAGATCAGATTGCAGCATAGGGGTTCTGGGTTGTATTCAGAAAAATACCAGTGGTTGTAAGGTGTTTGAATACCACTGTGCTGAGTACAGTGTAAAAACTTGGTAGGAGGATCAGTGTGTCCCATAATCACTCAGGCAACCTTCTTCTGTCTAATTTTAATCATTTAAAGTGAATTTAACAAAACAAGAACAACTCTAGGAAATAGCATAGGTGTGCTGTGTACTGCTCGAACGACGCCACTACTTTATTCTGTGTATTACATCCTCTCTTTGTCAGTATCCTGTCATGGTCAGTCTGGACTGTAAACTCTTTAGAGGTAGGGAGTGGGTCTTTGTTCACTGTGGGTAGATCTACACTGGAATAAAAGACCCACAGCATGTCCACAGCTGGCCTGGGTCAGTTGTCTTTGGCTCATAGGACTTGGGCTACAGGGCTAAAAATTGCAGTATAGATGTTTGGGCTCTGTGACCCTCCCCTCTTGCAATCTGCAGTTACAGACCTTGGAGGTGCTAATAAAAATCACTTCACTTTTCATCAAGTTAATATTCCTTAATATCTACTGTCCTGATCCTGAGAACAGTTACTCAGGTGAGTAAGCTTACTTATTCAAGTAGTTACATTGTTACCCAGTCACATGTTGGCAGGGTCAAGCCCAATATTATGACAAATGGTATAATCTATTAGTGTTAACCAGCATCTGCATATTGTAAAGCATTACTAAGTTCCTTCTTCTGATGTTTAATATGTTCAGGGTAGCTGGTGTGGAAAGCAAAGCACTTTAACAGGACCAATGGTTACGGCAGCATGCACATTAAATAGGACAAATGGTTAAAGCAGCAACCACTTTAAAAGAATGATTAGGGACACTGGACACTAATTGATTTTTCTCATCTGTTTTATGAGAATGGAAACTACAGGCCAGGGCAGGGTAGCAGTATAATACTTTAGCAGACTAAGATATGTGAGTCAAGTTCTAGTCAACCAAGTGAAGTTTTTGATTTTAATCACTCTAGATGTCTAGTTCAATCACTGGAACATCTGTTCTTTCAACAGTGTAGCATCAACTGGCCCATAAATTCCAAACAAGCCTTCTGAAGTGCACTATACATAGTCTTATTTGCAGACAGATACACTTACACTAAAACAACTATGCACATGTTAAATCTGTAGTGGTAACTAAGGGCCTGATATGGCTTACAGCCAGATCTATGGCAAAACTCACACTGACTTCAATGCGAGCAGACTAGAGCCCTAGTGTAGCAACTGTACATATCATTTAATACCATTTCTCTATAGATAACCATCAATACAGGTCCACTGTTTTGGGAAGCTGCATTATATTGCTTCTGTCCTGAAGGGGTTTTATGTGTGGTGGTGTTATTGAATGTTGTTAGAATTTGATTGTAGAACAGGTAGTAAATGACTAAGCAACATAGGAACATAAGAATGGCCATACTTGGATCATTGGTCCATTTAGCCCAATATCCTGTAATTGGACAGTGGACAGTGGCAGATGCTTCAGTGAGAACAAACAGATCAGGGCAATTTATCAAGTGATCTGTCCCATGTTGTCCACTCCTAGCTTCTAGCAGTTAGAGGTTTAGGGACACCCAGAGCATGGGGTTGCATTCCCCTGACCATCTTGGCTAATATCCACTGATGGATCTATCCTAACTTTTTTTAATCCAGTTATATTTTTGGCCTTCATATCCCAAGGCAACAGGTTCCACAGGTTGACTGTGCATTGTGTGAAGAGGTGTGTGACAGGGAGTACATGCCCCGCACTGGGAGAGGTTAACCCTCATTGTAGGCTGAGGAAGCCATGCCCCCTCAACTCTACTGGGTATCCTCCAAATTCATCAGTATAAAAGGGAGCAGCTCAGCTGAGTTGGGGCGGACTGCCAGAAAGGACACACACTGCAGGCTCTGGCCAAGGATCAGCCAAAGCCAGAGGCTTTGGGAGCCAGAGACACCGCAACCCAGGTAGACCCAAGCTACGCATAGAGGCCCCGCAGAATCCAGAGTCGCTGGGGACAGTGCAGTCCAGCGAACCCAGAGACAGCCGAGCTGTCTAGACCACAGTGGTGAGAAACATGGTAGGAAGCAGCCCAGGGGGAAACAAATAGTGGCCTGGTTGGGGAATTGAGTCTGTGTTTCAGTTGGACTCCCCCGCTGACTCAGTGGCACATGCTCTTGCTATCAGGGCCCTGGGCTAGGGCCCAGTAGAGAGGGAGGGCCCAGGCCCCCCTACTCAGGCCACCACTATCCCCCATTCTGAGAGTGGCAGCACCCTACCCTGACTGAAGCCACTTGGCCATTAGGCCTTATTGCCTTGTGAACGAGGGTGAAGCCATTGACTGTGGCCACTGGGCCGTACTGCCCTGCAAACAGAGATGAATCCATGGACTTTGAAAACTCGCTCTTACTGCCCTGAGAACTGGGGCGGTTCTAATTGACTTCAGCCAAAAGGCCCTGCTGTGTGTGATTATTGCAAAGCCCAAGAGGGCCCCTGTTATACTGTCTGCACAGAGAATCGCTGACACTCTGTCTCCTGGCAACTAATGGCCTGGGCCCCTCCTCTACAAAGTTGCCAACTGAAGGTGTTGAAGAACAAAGATCAGGTGACCTCCTGGCCCGGGAAAGGGACAAAGGCAGAGAAGGGGCTGGAGAGTTTCAGTTTGGAGCTGGCTGGAAAAATGGAGGAGAAGCCAGACAGACCTCCTTGCTTCCCCTGGCCTCCCAAGATGGACCTGACTGAGGGGATCCTGTTGTCTGTACCTGCAAAACCTGTCTTGAATTGTGTTCCTGTCATCTAAATAAACCTTCTGTTTTACTGGCTGGTTGAGAGTCATGGTGAATTGCAGGAAGCCGGGGGTGTAGGGCCTTTTCTCCCCCAACTCTGTGACAAGCCGCTCTTACTGCCCTGCCAAGAGGAAGGATCTATTGACTCTGCCATTGGGCCATACTCCCCCACTGAGCAAGGCTAAAACATTGACTTTGGCCATTAGACATTATTGCTCCACTAACAGAGGCAAATATATTGACTCTTGTTATGGAGACATAGACGCAGGTGACGTAGATGCAGGTGTCACCCTAAGGCAGACAGGGTGCACTCACCCTGCACTAGACAGGGTCCCTCCAGCCCTGTCACAAGGTACTTATGTTTGTTTTAAACCTCCTGCTTATTAATTTCTTTAGGTGACCCCTAGTTCTTGTGCTATGTTAAGGGGTAAATAACTCTTCCCTAGTCACTTCCCTCCACACCATTCATGATTTTAGACCTCTATCGTATTCCCCCTTGATAGTTTCTTTTCTAAGTTGAACACCCCCAGTCTTTTTAATCACTCCTCATGTGGAAGCTGTTCCAAACCCCTAATAATTTTTGTTGCCCTTCTCTGTACTTTTTCCAATTCTAATATATCTTCTTTGAGATGGGGTGACTAGAACTGCAGGCAGTATTTAAAGTGTGGGCATATCATGGATTTATATGGTGGATTATGATATTTTTTGTTTTACTATCGGTCCTTTTCCTAATGGTTCCTAACATTCTGCTATCTTTTTGACTGCTGCTGCACACTGAGTGGATGTTTTCAGAGAACTATCCACAATGATGCCAAGATCTCTTTCTTGAGTGGTAGCAGCTAATTTAGACCCCATCATTTTGTATGTATAGTTGGGATTATTTTTCCAATAAACCTTTACCCTGATATAACGCAACCTGATATAACACAAATTCGGATATAGCGTGTTAAAGCAGTGCTCCGGGGGCCGGGACTGCGCACTCTGGTGAATCAAAGCAAGTTCGTGGTTTCATCTATAACATGGTAAGATTTTTTTGGCTCCAGAGGACAGCATTATATCAAGGTAGAGGTGTATGCATTACTTTGCATTTATCAAAATTGAATTTCATCTGGCATTTTGGGTCCCAGTACAGATCCTTAGGGGACCCCCCACTATTTACCTCTCCCCACTGTGAAAACAGACCATTTATTCCTAACTCGGTTCCTATCTTTTAACAAGTTACTGGCCTATGAGCGAATCTTCTCTTATCCCATGACTGCCTACTTTGCTTAAAAGCTTTTGGAGGGACTTTGTCAAGGGCTTTTTGAAAGTCCAAGTACCCTGGATACACTCAAAAGATTTGTTTATTGATACCCTCAAAGAATATCAATAGATTGGTGAGGCATGATTTCCCTTTACAAAAGGCGTGTTGACTGTTTCCCACCATATTGGGTTCACCTATGTGCTCTATGTTCATCTATTGTGTTCAACATGTGCTCTCCTTTATAGTAACTTGATGCGTAAAAATTGGATGGACCTGAATTTCCACTGCTTTCCTCCACTTGCAGGCTGGTGTGGCTCCATTGATGATAGTGGAGTCACACTGCTGGAAAATGAAGTGACACAGTGGAGAACCAAGCTGTAAGTCTACAAAATCTGAATATGAAAACTGAGCAGTGTAGTTTACATGTGTCATACTACCCAGTTAGGGAAAGAAAATGGCAAAATGGGCAGTATTATCATCATCATATGTATTACCATAGCACCAGCCTAAGAGCCCCAGTCACACACCAGGACCAATTAGCCTGTCTAGAAATGCTCAGTAAGGAAGTAAGGGCCAGATCCTGCAAGCTGGCAACTGTCACCTCTGAAGTACAGAGCTTGCACTAGAGCTCCTACTTAGTTCATCTGTTACAAGGGCATGCAGCACCTTATAAGCAGCATTTAGATCCTCAAATGATCAAGACCTAGATACTCCCTAAACTTCACTGGGGTATATGCAGAGTGCTGCATCGCCTCTATATGTTTAGCATCATCAACAGTAGGAGACCACAGCAGAAAACTATTCTAAGCCAATTCTGTATACCTCAAAGCATCTTACAAACCTGGTTAAGCAGCATTATCCTCTCATTTTACAGATATGAATCACTGAGCCACAGGGAGCTTGAGGAACTTGCCAAAAGTCACAAATCAAGACAACAGACTATTGCAATATTCCCCATACAGAATAGGGCCCATTTCATAAACAAGGATCCTGATAACCTCTTATCTCATACTTGATCTCCGAGATTGTCTTAGAAATAATAAAAACCAATGCTCTCTCTCACACAAAATATTCCTATTTTCAAGGAACTGAGTCTGTTAAAATAAAGAATTTATTATTAGTTATAACTAGTAGAGACCTGAGCACCACACTAATGCAAGATCCAGAACCAGGGATTGAAAAGAGAGAAACTCCCCCTTTTCAATCAACAAATGACAGAATTAAAATTATAAGAAAAAAAAAAAGTCAAGAAAGGATGACAGCCTGCACTATAACATTATTTATGTGCTATCTAAGCTAGAGCTAATATGCAGAATTCTTCTCTTCAATTTTGTTTAGTTTTTGGTTTCTTCTTCCTTTCCAGCTGGCTCTTGACTGATATGTTGCCAAACAAAAATGGAATCGATTGGATACATTTAGCCCAATGAAGAAAAGCAACTTTACTTGGGGTATGTCTATTCTACAAAGAAATACCTGTGCCTGGCCTGTGTCAGCTGACCTGGGCCCATGTCAGGTTTGTCAAGTATGTCAGGTTCTGGGACTCCAGGGGGTGGAAGGGTCCCAGAGCTCAGGCTCTAGCCTGAGCCCA
This sequence comes from Trachemys scripta elegans, assembly GCF_013100865.1. Taxonomy (NCBI): domain Eukaryota; kingdom Metazoa; phylum Chordata; order Testudines; family Emydidae; genus Trachemys; species Trachemys scripta. The sequence continues at coordinate 251,670,271 of NC_048299.1, forward strand.
AGCAATACATCACAATTCTACAGCCCTGTGAACCCAACTCTGCTGACATGTGCCAGCCATGGGTGTTTAATTGAAGTGTAGACATACCCCAGTGTAGGCATGTGTGTCCCTCCCTCACTGTCAATCTCAGAGAGGCCACACCTCTTTGCTGTCACACCCCTGTAAGCACAGTCTAAAATAATGGGGGAAGTCAGCAGTCTCAGGGCTCAATCCTTCCAACAGGGTAGAGCAGCAAGTGGTTCAGGGGCCAAGCCCTCAGGCAGGCAGGGCACCAAGCTATCCCTGGGCCACTTCCTTCCCTCCCCTCAGGGTGTACCTGGATCTCAGGGGTGTCCTCCATCTCCCCTGGGTACACTTCAAGCAGTAATCCCAGCTGCTCCTCAGCATTGGGCATGTCTGGTAGCTCAGGCAGTTCAAATGAGTCCTTGGGACAGCAGAAGTCCTCAGCAGGCTCTGGCTCCAATACCAGGGTGGAAGCATCTGCCTCCCTCAGCAGCTTCAGCCCAACTGAGCTACAGGGCCCACCTTTTATACTTCCTGTTCCTGTCCCACCCCCCTGCTTCCAGCATGGTGGGCGTGGCTTTCCTGGTTTGCTGGTCTGGCCCTCCCTCACTGTCAATCTCTGAGGGAGGCCAGACCTCTTTGCTACGCCCAGATAGACGTGCATTGTGCTGAATGGATCTGCTTGATTGTTTCTGTGAACTGGAGCTGAAAATATGAACGGGTATTTGCAGATGTAAGGGAGAGACATAAGATGGTCAAAGAGATTTCTGTTGAACACTGTGGCCAAGATTTTCCTAAATAGATGTCATCTTTTAGGCTCCTAAATCCATATTTAAATACCTTGATTTTTCAAAGGTGCTGAGCATACTACAGTTACTATGGAAGTCAGTATATACTTGGCCTACATGTTGCTAATGTAAACAAATCAGATCCATTATGAGCCTTTGAGTTTCTTATCTAGCTGTAAGGGCTACAAACAGCTCTAAGAGGCTGTTTTTTAAAAAGAAATTCTGGGAAAAAACTTCCAGAAGACACCACTTCTTCACATGACCAGTATGGCTCTAATGCACTGGCAGCTCCTGAACTGCCAAGCTTACTCAAGGTTTCAGGAGGTATAGCTAAATATGACAGACTGGCAACAGTGATAAATTATGGAACATTTTGAAAGAACTTTAGATAAATTAAGATGTGCTTGGGAATCTGGCATTAGAAAGTTCATAACCGCCTCACAACTAGATGCCATAGGAGGCAACATGAAGCAGTTGGCTAAGGATCTGAGATCCAAACTAGTACTGCATCCAGCTTATTATCGAAGGCTGTAGTCACAACCCCATAGTTAATGTTGAATTCTGTTTGGCATGTAAAGCAGGAATTCAGCCTCCTCGTTTTGTAGGGAAAATACAGCATGTCTGCCCCACAAGTACGGAATGTACTCCTTGAGTACAAAATTAATTTACTAAGATTTTACAAGTAAATCTGTTCAATAGTTTGTAAATTAAAAATAAATAAAAATAGGATCCTTTAAGAAATTTAACATCTAGGTGTCTTTATTTTTGTCCCAAATAATCTTAATAAAAGAATAACACAGATTCTTCAAACTTTCCATGTAGTTAAAATTCATTGAAATCTTGTGCATAGGCTATATTTGAAATAAATTAGATTTCAATTAAGCTGTTATTAATGGATTGTTGTATCTAATTGTTTAGATTAGAGAAACTACAACAGGGTCATATCAATAAAGAGTTACCACAAGTAACTCTTACATGGGGCAATTGTGGCATCAGAGGTAACTCAACCAATCACCACCCTTACTGTAATTTGCATGTTTAAAATCTATTGATGGTAATGATTAAGTGATTCATAGAGTTATAAATTCTAAGGCCAGAAGGGACCAGTGTGATCATCTCGTCTGACCTCGCATATAGCATAAGCCATAGAACTTCCTCAAAATAATTCCTAGTGCAGATATTTTAGAAAAAAAACATTCAATCTTAATTTAAAATTGTCAGTGATGGAGAATCCACCATTGGTTCCAATGGTTAATTATTCTCATCATTAAAAATGTACACCTTATTTTCAGCTGAATTTGTCTAGTTTCAACTTCCAGCCTTTAGATCGTGTGATACCTTTCTCTGCTAGAATGAAGAACCCATTATTAAGTATTTGCTCCCCATGTAGAAACTTATAGACTGTAATCAAGTCAGCCTTTAGTCTTGTCTTTGTTCATCTATATAGATTGACCTCCTTTAGTATATCACTATAAGGAATGTTTTCAAATCCTTTAATCATTCTCCTGGATCTTCTCTGTACCCTTTCCAATCTATCAACATCCTTCCTGAATTGCGGGCACCGGAACTGGACACAGTGTTCTAGAGCGGTCACACCAGTGCCAAATACAGAGGTAAAATGACCTCTCTACTCCTACTCAAGATTCCCTTTTTTATGCATCCCAGGATTACATTAGCTCTATTTGACCACAGCTTCACACTGGGAGCTTGTGTTCTGTTGATTATCCACCGTGACCCCCAAATCTTTTTTCATAGTCACTGCTTCCCAGGATAGAATCTCCCATCCTGTAGGTATGGCTTCAGATGTATATATTTACATTTAACTACATAAAAACACATATTGTTTGCTTGCATCCAGTTTACCAAGCGATCTAGATTGCTCTGAATCCGTGACTATTATTTACAATTCCTCCAATTTTTATGTCATCTGCAGACTTTATCAGGGATGATTTTATGTTTACTTCCAGGTCATTGATAAAAACAGTAAATAGTATAAGGCCAAGAACCGATCCTTGCAGGACCCCACTGGAAACAGACCCATTCAATGATGGTTCCCCATTTACAGTTACATTATGAGATCTATCAGTCAGCCAGTTTTTAATGCACTTAATGTGTGTCATGTTAATTTTATATTTTTCTAGTCTTTTAATCAATCTTTTAATTAATGCCTTACAGAAGTTTAAGTATATTATGTCATTATTACTTTTATCATCCAAATTTGTAATCTCATCAAAAAATATATCAAGTTAGTTTGACAGGATCTAATTTCCATAAACACCATGTTGATTTGCATTAATTACATTACTCTCCTTTAAGTCTTTATTAATCAAGTCCCGTATCAGCTGCTCCATTATCTTGCCTGTGATTGATGTCAGGCTGACAGGCTTATAATTACCTGGGTCATCCTGTTTACCTTTTTTTAAAAAATGGCACAACATTAGCTTTCTTCTGGAACTTTCCCACTTCTAAGACTTAATGAAAATCAGTGTTAATGGCCCATCAAACTTTTCAGCCAGCCCTTTTAAATCTCTGGATGCAAGTTATCTGCACCTGCTGATTTAAAAATGTCTAACTTTAGTACCTTCTGTTTAACATCCTCCAGAAATACTAGTGGAATGGAAAGAATATTACCATCACCATATGAAGAGACTATATCATCTGTTTTTCCCCAAATACAGAGCAGAAATATTTATTGAACACTTCTGCCTTTTCTGCATTATTATTGTTAGTTCTACCATTTCCATGTAATAGTGTGTCAATACCATTCTCAAGATTCTTTTTGTTCCCATTATATTTTAAAACCTCCTTCTTATTGTTGTTAACTGGACTGGCCATAGATTTTGGTCCCTTGCCTTCCCTTATCAAATTTACACAATTTCTAACTTGCGATTTATATTCATTGCTATTAACTTCCCCTTTCTTCCATTTGGGCTGTGTGTGTATAAATGAAGACAGCTGTAAAATATAATATATATTATATACAGCTGCCTTCATTTCCCCTCTAAACCAGCTTGGTTTTTTTAACTGGCATGGCCTACTTCCATAGTTGTGGGATTGTGGGTTTTTTGGGGCACCTAGAAAGGTGTCCTTAAATTATTCCAATTTAGCATTAATTTTTTTCTGATTAAGTTCTTCGTCTCAGCTGATTTGGCTCATAATTGTTTGCAGCTTTGTACCTATTAAATTGGCCCTATTAAAGCATATATTACTCATCTGGACTTTTATTCTACTTGCACATTATAAATGTGGTCAAGTCATGATCACTTGTACCTAAGCTACTGTTAACTTTTAATTCTCTGATCAGTTCCTCTTGATCTGTTAGGACGTGGCCTAATATAGAAATCTCCCTGTTCACTGCAACACTTTTTGAATTAGAAAATTGTCACCTGTAATGTTTGGAAATTCTAAAGACGTTTTAGTACTGGCTTTAGAAAATCTCTAGCATATGTCACTCAAAGTGAAGTCCCCCATGATCACATAGGGTTTTTCCCTATACGTTATAGACAAGTGCATAAGGAGTTGGTCATCCTGTTCCCTAGTGTGATTTGGTGGTCTATAGCAGACACCATTTAATACCCCATCTTGTGTTTTATCTGTTAAGACATGGATCCATAAGCATTCAAGATTATTTTCTTCTGAGTTATCAGTGAGTCAGAAACAGGTAATGCCATTTTTGATGTAGAGTGCCACTCCCCTTCTCTTTTTGCCCACTTGATCCTTTCTAAATAGGTTATAATGATTTCAGATTATAATGATTTTAACATTCCAATAGTCCAAATCATCCCCACCCCCACCCCAGTTTCAGTAATACTAACTAGATAGAGTTTAGGCTCATAAATGAGCAATTCCAATTCCTCCTGTTTGTTATACAGGCTCTTACATTGGTGTATAGGTAATTCAAGAATTTCTTCTCTTCATGTTGGTTTCTTGATTAATTTTGTTCTCAATATCTCAATTTGTGCTAACGGAATGCTTGTATCTTCCCTCTTTTTACCCTCCCCTTTTGCTGTTAGTGGTGTGATGGCTGTACATGTGACAAGTGTTCTCACTGGTAGATTATGTGGTTCATCTGATTCTGTGACTGCAATTTGCTTGGGAATCAGTACTTGGAAAGCTCCTCTTAGCATTGATGACTCCATTGTGCAGTGACAGAGGCAGATTGTCGGCTGTGGTATGTTGTCATAGCTCCATTGAAGCCAATGGTGCTATGACAAATTACAGCAGCTGAAGATTTGCCCCCTCAGGCTACATGGTTGGAGAAACTGTGGGAAGATTGCAGGGGAAGCCTTTAAAGAACAGAGACACTGGAACTTTGAGATTGGACTACCTCCACCTCCTTCATCTAATACCACTATACCAATATCACAAACACAGCCCTCTAAACCAGCAAGTCAGTTGTAAGTTAAGGGTTATACACAACAGAACCCTTTGGCGGCTGCACTGTTCTGGTGATGCAAAGCAGCTGCAAGTCTAGCTTTATTGGATGCTTTGCACTGCTTTAGTGTACTCCGGGGTGTGCACAGGAATTTAAATTTGACTGCTTTTTGGAGGGGCACATTCTGTGGCCCACTGTGGCCCCGGGGCCAGAGGAGCTCACTCTCCCTGCTGCAGCCTGGAGGTGAAGGAGCTGTCTGCCCCAACCATGGCTCTGGGGCTGGAGGAACTTGCTCTCCAGGCCCCAGCTCCGGACAGGGCCGGTGCAAGGATATTTTGCACCCTAGGCGAAACTTCCACCTTGCACCCCCCCACCCCCCAGAAGATGTAAAGGGAAATTTAGTTTGATAGTTTTCTGTTTGTAAGAACTCACTTATCAATAGTTATCATAGTTGGGAAACCCTTATGTCTTTATAGATGTAGTTGTGAAATCTTCACTTCCATATTGTTTTGTCATTATAGTTCCCACTTTGCTATTGTTTATTTGCATGGTCTCTGTCTGGTTCTATGATTATTTCTGTCTGCTGTATAATTAATTTTGATGGTGTAAACTAATTAAGGTGGTGGGATATAATTGGTTAGCTAATCATGTTACAATATGTTAGGACTGGTTAGGTAAATTTCAGTAGAATGATTGGTTAAGGTATAGCCGAGAATATTACTATATAAATTAGGGGCAAACAAAGTAAGTTGGGATTTGAAAATAAGGAAAAAGGAACTTGGATTTAAGCTTGCTGGAAGTTCACCCAATAAACATAGAATTGTTTGCACCTTCGGACTTCGGGTATTATTGCTCTCCGTTCACGTGAGAAGGACCAGGGAAATGGGAGGGTGAAGGAATAAGCCCCCGAACAGTTGAGAGTACTTATCAGAAACTTAAAGGGTAAAAAAACATTACAGGGATACTGTATTTATATCAGAACCGGGTATTAAAACCCAAGAATGTCAGAGTTGAGGTTATAGTTAAAGGAAATCCAGACACGACACAGTATAGAAATACATAATTCAGGCATCAAATAACTTTGACTCCGCCCTGTAATAAAGCTACAAAGAAAAATGAACTCCCTAAGGTCTTTGAAAATCAATGTAGTCTAATTTGTGACCACACATATTAAAATATCAGTATAGGGCAGAGTGAAGGTACAAGATAGTTCTAAATAAGCTTCTCAAACTCTGAGGTAGGTAAGAGTCCACCCACCACTGAAATGCAGCCACCTGTGAGGTGAGATTCAGCAATGCTACACAACAGTTTAGGGAGTAAAGAAATATATTGGACCTAGTTGAAATTGTAGAGGGAATCTAACTAGGTAGGTGTGAATAACCCACATTCAAATTTGGCTAGGATACCCCTAATTTAAAAAAGAATGTATTTTAAAAGTAGAAATTTGCTTATAAAAATAATTTTCCTGTACTTTACAACAGCTAAAGAATTCTTCCTCAAACTGGATTATAACTTGATTATCTCAAGGTTTAAATAATGATGATTGTAGAGGTTTTGATCTCAATGTTGAGACATTTTAAGGTGTTAAACTGTGGACAACCATGGATTTAAAATTAATTCATTATACGAAACTATTCAATTTTTAAAATTTGCTTTCCACAGGAAGTTTTAAAAACAAAGTATAATAGTGGCCTAACTGAATGAAGAATTTTATTATTCTTGTAGCAGCACCAGGCAATATTATTGGGGTCTGGAATAATAATACAAATGTTTCTTTATTATTTAGAGCTTATTTTGGATTTCCATTAGCATATTTGACCCCTGATGTAATATATCTTGAACCAAGGAGAACACTGTGAGCACTGCAATGAAAATGCTTTCCTAAATGGGAACATTGTGATCCGGGTCATCTGCTGACACTGAATCTGAACACCCAGCCACTTCGGTCTGAATATCAAGCCATGCTCAAAGCAGCATCATATTCATGAACAGGACAAGGAAGGTCTAGAGCTAGTGCTTTAACCCTTTCATCCCCACCTCCGTCTCTCACATTTGCTACCTGTCTACCCAGCTGTAAACATTTTGGAATATGGCATTTTTAATATTTTATTTCAACCTTAGAAGTCTGATGTCTGATGTTTTTTCCCAGCTGAAAAGCTGTGTTGAGATAGAGAAACTCAGTAAAATGAAAAAGGCATTTTCTTATTCTTGCTCCACAAATGAATAAATGCTGCCCCCTGCTGGAACATTTGTGGATAAAACATGATCTGTGTCGAGGTGGCTGGTTGTTTTGCTTGCTAAAAGGAAGTGAGAGAAAATATAAATATGTATTAAAATAATCACCAACCTATTCCTCTAACGGTTGGAATCAACAGTGGAACAGAATTATTACATTATTATTATGTGATATTAGGATCAATATAAATTTCTACAATGCTTGGGATTTGTGTTTGCTAGTTTTGCTGTACCAAATATTATCACTATCAACTATTGCTTCTACTTTCAGAACAACATTTTACAGTGGCCAAATAAATGCATGCCAACTGTGGTCTGGCTGAGTATGTCACAGGGGCATGCATATATGTACATGGAAACAAAGGGTAGGTATTTCTGCAAAGACTTATGAACTAGGGTGACCAGACAGCAAGTGTGAAAAATCGGGACGGGGTGGGGGTAATAGGAGCCTATATAAGAAAAAGACCCCAAAATCGGGACTGTCCCTATAAAATCGGGACATCTGGTCACCCTATTATGAACACTGCCATAATTTTCAAACTTGAGTCCTTAAAGTGCTGCAACCAATTAGAAGATAGTTCTTTGAAGGCCAATAAGTCAGATCTGCTTGTACATACTGATAGAAAAAGTCCCATAGGAATTAGGGATGAGCTACACCTAGAACCTGTCCCCCCAATACCACTCCATCCTGGCAAACTTTGCCAAGGTCTACAATAAAGGGCACGTTCACGGTATCTGTCTAACTACTTGCCACCATTTTCTTGCCTTGGGTGACATCAGCCCCAGCAGCCTTAGCCTAGCAATCATGCCCTCCACCTTTCCTTCCACACACCTCTCTGCTCTCACGTCTGCATCTGTCTGGCTTCGCCTCTAGCAATCTCTGTCCCATTCCTTGCTTCCCCTCTTTCTTCCTCCCCTTCTCCTGCAGTTGTGGTTTATGGATTATTTAGAAGTCTCTTTTGCACCCCACCACATACAATGGTTCCTTTATTTCTGCTTTATTTACTAAGGCCCCAGTCCAATGCCCACTGATGTTGGTCGGAGTTTTTCCATGGCCTTCAATGGTTTTTGGACCAGACTCTCTGTGTACAGGAAAAATGGTGAGTTACAAAAGCAGCTTTGTTTCATAACCCTTTTATTAAGTGATGGAATGTTAACGTTACCATTCCAGTATGATCCCAGCTGCACATTTTGTCCAGTCAGTTTCCTCAACCAACCCAGACAAGTAAAACCAGATTAAAGAGAAGACAGCAAGTGGAAAATGGAAGAAAGTCTAGTCTAGCTGCTCTTTCCAATTTGGTGGTAAGTGGATGGTGATTGTTGTCCACTTCAGACCAGAGTTGTGGCTCTTTCCTATGATTGGTTCATCTGAGGTCAGTTTGGAAAGGCTTGGAGGTGAGGTTCCATGGTTACATTAAGTTCTCTTCCAGCAGAGACAGAGTCAGAGGAGCAAGCAAAACCAAATCCAGGCCTGACCAGTGTTCCTTGCTGAAATCCAAGAAACACCAAGGCCTGAAGTTCAACAGGCCAGGCTCCCATTAGATCTGTAACACAGCAGAAAACAAATGAAAGTTAGTGCATTGTCATGACACTGCACACACTGATCATGAGCCCTTTCTTTCTCTCACCCTCCATCTTCTTGTTCTCCCCGAAATTTGGTTCACTGTGCAGCCACATTTGTGAGCATCCATCCCTACAGTGGCCTCTTTGGTGCTCACACTTTCCCCTATCTGGGGACACTGGTGGTGTTGGTTCACCCTCCCACTCCAGCCACTTCCAACCCAAGTCTCCTGCACTCTATTGCTCCTCTTCCATTGAACTCAACTCTAGCAAGCTCTTACCACATGCTAGGAAGCATCTATCTGCTGGCCTCCTGACTCCCATTCCTCTTTTGACTCCTTGCTCTGCTTTGTCCTTGGCTCCCAGTATCAGAGTAAAAAAAAAAATCCAAAACATGTGTAAGTCCCCCCCACACACAAATGGGGGAGTCAAACCATTTTCCCAGAGAGCAAAACTCTAAATTGTCCTATGTTCATGGGTTTAATAGTTCAAATCTGGTATTAATTAAGCCCATTTTCTTTTACATTCCATGGGCTTGGCTCTTAGGAAGAGAAAGAGAATGAATGCTGGGCATGTGGATGTGAGTTCCAGTCTAAGCCTATAAGGAGATCAAGAGATTCTGTGGCCGTTGTAGTAAACATGACAGCCAAACTCCATTGGGTTGTTTCCATCAGAAACAACCAACACCTCCATGCTACTAACATCTCAGTAATGTTTTATGGCTTATATTAAACAGGAGGATACATGTGACTTTAACACTGAAATTTCCTCTAAGGGGAGCATTGTCTCTGGAATACATAGGATTTTTCCTTTTGAAAAACAGTCTAAATTTTTTTCTCTTCTCTCTCCTTATTCTGGGTTTTATATCGCCTATCTTAGGGTTTTGTACTGCTGTCCATCACGGTAGTGTCTGAGCACACTTTGATTCTGTGTCTGCAGTGAAACCTGTCTTAAATCACTGCTTATTAAAGGTGATAAAGGTGGAACAGAACTGAGCTCAGTATAATTGGGGACAGACGCATAACAAGAAAAGAAATTGCTGATAGGTTTCACTATCTATGAAAATGTCAAGAAACAAAATGCCACAAGAGGCTGTCATTGTAGATTTGCTCCTCAGTAAGAACAAGTCTTTGTGATTGTTTCTGCAGCTTCAGAATAATAATTTTGATTGAGTGAAGGCTGCTGTATTTGGGCTTCAGTAAGAGGTAAAGGCTGTGAGTACAGTCAGAATGATACCTCTACAGCTATGTTAATTACGAGTAGGCTCAGAACTGGGCCTAAACCTGCCAGCTAGCACTAAGTCATTACTGGGAAAATATGGACACATTGAAGTAGCTCTGAGAGGAAACAACAAAAATAATTAGTGGACTGGAGAGACTCAATTCTGAGGAAAGCAAATGCTGGGGGAATAGAGGGACCTCTACAAATATCTGAAGGATGTAGACAAGAAGGAAAGAGAGGAATTATTCAGTGTAATTCATGGGTATCGGACTAGGAATAATGAGATGTATTTAAGATAGAGAAAATGTAGGCTGGGTATTAGGAAAAAGTAAGATATAATAGCTATTGGGAACCTCATTGTTTGAGTCCTTTAAAACTAAACTGGACACAGCACTAGAAGAAAAATTGAAGGGAACCATTCTGTATTTTCAAGGAAATGCACTGGATGATTTAGTATGTTTGCTCCAGTACTAGTTTCTATAATTCTGTTTTTGCTCTAGATAAAATAAGTGACAGGTTTGAGAAATATATGAGCACATTTGCACATCACACAACAATAAATTATAACTTGCATCCTGTGAATTAATTAAAGTTGTAGGGAACATCACAAAGCTATGAACATTATACTGTTCAGAGGGGATTTTTTGCCAAGTTACTTTGTATATTTTTCTGCTTTCCCTGTTGTTTTTCTCTCACCCCTGAGGGCATGTCTACAATTACTGGTAGATCTGCACCGCTGCAATCGATGCAGCAACTGCCGATTTAGTGGGTCTGGTGAAGACATGCTAAATCGATGGGAGAGCACTCTCCCATCGATTTGTGTATTCCACCTCCCTGAGAAGCATAAGGGAAGTCGACAGGAGGTGCTCTCCCGTTGACACAGCACAGTTTACCCATCATGGTAAGTGGCTCTAACTATGTCGACTTCAGTTACATTATTCACATGACTGAAGTTGCGTAAGCTAGAGACGATTTACTGTGGTAGTGTAGACCAGCCCTGTGATAACTGCTGTCTGAATATCTGATAAGATGACTTCCTTTATAAAAACTTCAAAACATGATTTTGATTCATTCTCAGCATTCAAAGTGTTAGACTGCAATTCATTAGGAGTTTGACTTCTGCCTACATGATACTGCAAAAAACTGAACACTCTGAGTCATAACTTTCCATGAAGCTCCCTGTGGTCATGCTACCTCCAGTCACAAACTTCTCAGAACTTTTCAGCTAAGTATGGTTGGCCTGGTGTGTCATTGGATGGGAGACTTCCATGGAGAACTCAGTGTGAGCTGAACATGGGGTTGACAATTCAATAGGTGACACATCCCTCTTAATGCCTTGTCTACAGAGGAAAGCAACACCCTCTCCCATGCATGCGGACACTCTTGCAAGAGTGTTTTTCGGTTTAGTTTAAATCCCTTCCCAATTGACAAACTAAACCGAAAAAGGCACTCTTATACTGGAGTGGGAGTTTACAGGGGAGAGGGGAATTACACTGATAACTATGGATATGTATACACTGCAGCTAGAGGTGTGCTTTCCAGCTTGGGTACAAACACATGCTCTAGTTTTGATCGAGCTAGTATGCTAAACACAGCAGAGTAGCCATGGCAATATGAGCAGTGGCACAGGCTAGTACAATCCTGTCTCAAACCCTAGCTACCTGTTCAGGTGACTAGCCCATCCCACTGCCATAGCTACACTGCTATTTTTAGCATACTATCTTGATCAAAGCTAGTGCGCATTCATCTACCTGAGCTGGAATTACAGGCCAGGAAGCCTGACTTCAGTACTGGGCAAACTGGTTGAAACTATAGTAAAGAACAAAATTGTCAGACACATAGATAAACATAATTGGTTGGGGAATAGTCAACATGATTTTTGTAAAGGGAAATCATGCCTCACCAATCTACTAGAATTCTTAGAGGGGTCAACTTCCTTATTTACTTTCTCCACACCCGTCATGATTTTATAGACCTCTATCATATCCCCACCCCCGTTTTCTTTTTTCCAAGCTGAACAGCCCGTCTTATTAATCTCTCCTCATATGGCAACCATTCCATACCCCTAATCATTTTTGTTGCCCTTTTCTGAACCTTTTCCAATTCCAATATATCTTTTTTGAGATGGGGTGACCAAATCCGCACACAGTATTCAAAATGTGGGTGTACCATGGATTTATATAGAGGCAATATCATATCTATCCCTTTCTTAATGATTCCCAACATTCTGTTCACAATTTTGACTGCTGCTGCACATTGAGTGGATATTTTCAGAGAACTATCCACAATGACTCCAAGATCTCTTTCTTGAGTGACAATAGCTAGTTTAGACCCCTTCCTTTTATATGTATAGTTGGGATTATGTTTTCCAATGTGCATTACTTTACATTTATCAAAATTGAATTTCATCTGCCATTTTGTTGCCCAGTCACCCAGTTTTGAGAGATCCTTTTGTAGCTCTTCACAGTCTGCCTGGGACTTAACTATCTTGAGTAGTTTTGTATCATTTGTAAATTTTGACACCTCACTGTTTATCCCTTTTTCCAGATCATTTATGAATATGTTGAATAGAACTGGTCCCAGTACAGACCCTTGGGGGACACTGCTATTTACCTCTCTCCATTCTGAAAACTGACCATTTATTCCTACCCTTTGTTTCCTATCTTTTAACCAGTTATAAATCCATGAGAAGACCTTCCCTGTTATCCCATGACAGCTTACTTTGCTTAACAGCCTTTGGTGACGGACCTTGTCAAAGGCTTTCTGAAAATCTAAGTGCACTATATTCACTGGATCCCCCTTGTCCACATGCTTGTTGACCCCTCAAACAATTCTAGTAGATTGGTGGGACATGATTTCCCTTTACAAAAATCATGTTGACTATTCCCCAACAAAGTATGTTCATCTATGTGTCTGGCAATTTTATTCTTTACTATAGTTTCAACCAGTTTGCTCGGTACTGAAGTCAAGCTTACCAGCCTGTAATTGCCAGGATCCCTTCTGGAGCCCTTTTTAAAAATTGACGTCACATTAGCTATCCTCCAGTTATCTGGTACAGAAGCTGATTTAAATGATAGGGTACAGACTACAGTTAGTGGTTCTGCAATTTCACATTTGAGTTTTTTCAGAACTCTTGGGTGAATACCATCTGGTCCTGGTGACTTATTACGGTTTAGTTTATCAATTTGTTCCAAAACTTTCTGTAATGACACCTCAATCTGGGACAGTTCCTCAGATTCGTCACCTAAAAAGAATGGCTCAGGTTTGTGAATCTCCCTCACATCCTGAGCCGTGAAGACCGACGCAAAGAATTCATTTAGTTTTTCTGCAAGAGCCTTATTGTCCTTTAGTGCTCCTTTAGCATTTTGATCGTCCAGTGGCCCCACTGGTTGTTTAGCAGGCTTCCTGCTTCTAATGTACTTAAAAAAAAATTGGCTATTACTTTTTGAGTCTTTGGCTAGCTGTTCTTCAAATTCTTTTTTGGCCTTCCTAATTATATTTTTATACTTAATTTGCCAGAGTTTATGCTCCTTTCTATCTTACTCACTAGGATTTAACTTCCACTTTTTAAAGGATACCTTTTTGCCCCTCACCGCTTCTCTTACTTTGTTGGTTAGCCACGGTGGCTCTTTTTTGTTTCTCTTACTATGTTTTTTAATTTGGGATATACATTTAAGTTGAGCCTCTATTATGGTGTCTTTAAAAAATTTCCATACAGCTTGCAGGGATTTTACTTTTGGCACTGTACCTTTTAATTTCTGTTTAACTAACCTCCTCATTTTTGTGTAGTTTCCCTTTCTGAAATGAAATGCTACAGTGTTGGGCCGCTGTGGTGTTTCCCCCACCACAGGGATGTCAAATTAAATTATATTATGGTCACTATTACCAAGCGGTCCAGCTATATTCACCTCTTAAACCTGATCCTGTGCTCCACTTAGGACTAAATCAAGAATTGTGTCTCCTCTTGTGGGTTCCAGGACTAGCTACTCCAAGAAGCAGTCATTTAAGGTGTCAAGAAACTTTATTTCTGCATTCCTTCCTGAGATAATATGTACACAGTCAATATGGGGATAGTTGAAACCCCCCATTATTATTGAGTTTTTTATTTTAATAGCCTCTCTAATCTCCCTGAGTATTTCACAGTCACTATCATCATCCTGGTCAGGTGGTCGGTAATATATCCCTACTGCTATATTCTTATTATTAGAGCATGGAATTACTGTCCATAGAGAGTCTATGGTACAGTTTGGTTCATTTAAGATTTTTACTTCATTTGATTCTACGCTTTCTTTCACATATAGCGCCACTCCCCGACTAGCACGACTTGTTCTATCCTTCCGATATATTTTGTACCCTGGTATTACTGTGTCCCATTGATTATCCTCATTCCACCAAGTTTCTGTGATGCCTATTATATCAATATCCTTATTTAATACAAGGCACTTTAGTTTACCCATCTGATTATTTAGACTTCTAGCATTGGTATAAAACCACTTTTAAAACTTGTCACTTTTTAGCTGTCTGCCATTATATGATGTAATTGAATGGGACTTTTTTTCATTTGACTGTTGTAGTTTAAAAACTGCTCTATGACCTTTTAAATTTTAAGTGCCAGCAATCTGTACCCATGATCTATGGATAGTCTGCACAATCAGAACAGCCTGAGCTGGAAAAGATTTATTAGGTCATCTTACTCCTCTCTGCCAGCATAGGATTGTTCTCTTGAGTGCTTTCTCTAGTGTCATGTTGCACTAGAAGCTCCCAGTACTTGCCTTGGGAGACTATTCCCCAATCTAAGAGGCACTTCCATTAGGTCACTTCCTGACATTCAACTTAGATTTCCTTTGTGTAATTTCCTCCCCTCGCTCTTGTTATGCCTCTCAGGCCACCCTAATCAATACTTTTCAGTCAATCATTTCAAACAGCATCTTAACCAGCCTCATGCATGTTTAAAGAAATGGCCACTTGCTATCAAAATGAGATCCACAGGAATCTCCAGAGATCAGACAGAGGGGAGAGCCAGCCATTTGGAGTATGGCTACACTGCATAGTAAACCCAGGTCTGTGATACGCGTGCCTGCAGACCATTTTTTCCAAGCTCGTGCTTGAGTGTCCACACTAAATTGCTATGTGAACCTCAGACCCATGCTGACAGACGTATCTGCACTGCACTACATAAACAGGAGTCAGACATGGCTGGTTCTGGGGCCGTATCCTAGGGTTCTTAGATCTTTTGCTAGCTGTAGCTGCTCAAGGGCATGTTCCCAGCATCCAAAGTCAGAACCAGTGGACGAACTGCTCCTTCTTGTACTTTCACTCTTATTTTGGGAAGCAGGCAGAGCATCTGTGAGATATTGGTGGACATTTCAGCAGCAGTATTTGCCACGTTGAAAGCACATTTCAGAGGAGTGGTACAGACATGGCAGCCACAACCCAGGTGATGATGCTCATGCCTATTGCCATAACTGCAGATTCTCCATATGTAGACTGGCACTTCTGGAGTAGGGCCTCAAGCACAGACTGGTGGGATCACATCGTCATGTGGACCTGGAATGACCTGCAGTGGCTCCCAGAACGTTTGTATGAAGAAGTAGACATTCTGGAGCTGTGTAATCAGCTTGCCATGACCCTTCAGTGTCCATGCAAACTCAGAAGTGGGTCTCTATAGCCACCAGAGAGAAGCCTCCCCAGCCTGTTACAGGTCTGTAGCTTACCAGTTAGGTGTTGGCAAGTCAACTGATAGGGTGGTGGTTGTGGAGGCTTGAGAGGCAATCATGACTGTGATTTACACAAACGTAAACAATGTTCCTGAAATAATGGCTGGCTTTGAGAGAATGGACTTCCCAGACTAGCCTGGAGCTATTGAGGGGACTTATGGGCCCAGAATTTCCTCTCTGCAGGAACACATGAGTACATAAACCACAAGGGTGGTTCATTTTGCAGACCCTGGACAACCAGAGAGGCAAGGTCATAGACACCAGCATAGTATGTATTAGCAAGGTGCACGGTGCCAGTGTTTTCTGGAGATTGAGATTGTACCTTCATGAACAAGATGGGACATTGTTTCTACCAAATGACATTGTTATAAATGGAGTAACTGTCCCCACTTTATTCTAGTGGACCCTGCTTACCTCTTTTTGCCATAGTTTATGAATCCGTAACCTGATTGCAGAAGGCCTGGCAAAAAGAAGGTTCAACTACCTGTTCAGTATCTGTAAAATGGTGATGGAACGTGGAATTAGCAGATTGAAATCAAGCTGGCGCTGCCTTCAGAACTGTTTGGATGCCGATGTCAATGTTGTCCACGTTATTGTGGCCTGCTGTGCACTACTCAATGTCTGCAAGGCCAAAGGTGAGCCATTTCACCAGGAATGGATCCAAGACACTGCTGGGCCCCGTCATTAGTGGAACAGTATTCACGTGCACAACAGAAATCAGGGATACTTTGGTCATAAAGGTCATACCACAGAATGATTTTGCATAGTGTCATGGATGATGGGGAATGACATAGTATTTATAATTGTGCCACATTCATCCCACAATTTCTGGGGCTGGGGCAGTTCAAGAAGATTATTTTTAATTAAGTTTTATGATGTATTTTTTAAAAAAACTGTTCACGTACCTCAACACACAGTTTATGGATTGCTGTGATAAAGTTCCTTTTTAATAAATGCCATTTTTGTAACCTTTTGTGCAAATGGAACACTTTATTTTAAACATGCATATAAATAACAAAGTAAAACCTGACAGACCAGCGGCCTGAAGACATAAAAACAGTAAACAAAAACATTGCATATTAAAAAATTAAAACAAACAAAGTACAAAACAGTCACACTACATACAGTGACACCATCGCAGTTTCACTGTTTCTATGCGTCCCTTTGTCCTCTAATTGAATTCCTCATAGAAGAAGCAGGTAGATGGGAAGTTTCCTTAGGTGTGATTATCATCCCTGGTTTTGTGATAGTTGGCCTTGAGGTGCTTCATTCACTCTTTGCATTGACTGGTGATTTGGTGGCTCCTCAATGCCAGCAACCACTTTAATATCTCTGTGTACACATGCTCAGTTCTTGCACTCTCGCTGAAGTCAAATGTCTTGCTCACTTGACGCTTTACACCACAATTCAGTTATGTTCCTCTGGCCAGCTAGCAGTGTGTTTGGTGGAGGGCTTCTCTGTAGTGCTGGCCGCAGCTAATATGCAATAAGATTAACTGTGTTTACAGGTGAGCAGTCAGCATGGAAAGAAAGGGTTAAATGCCAAGCAGCTGTATTTGAACGAGGAGGTGGCTTTCAGTTCCTAGGAACTGAGTGGGAAGTTTGGGGATAGAAGGGCTGGGACAAACAGACCTAGGAGATTGTGAGTAGAGTTGGCTGACTCTCCATGAGCCTAGAGCAGTGGTAGGCAACTTGCGGCCCATCAGGGTAATCTGATTGCGAGCTGCGAGATGTTTTGCTGACATTGACTGTCTGCAGACATGGCCCCCCGTAGCTCCCAGTGGGTGTGGTTCGCCGTTCCCAGCCAATGGGAGCTGCAGGAAGTGGCAGCCAACACTGGCCTAGAGACTTGGGATTCAGCTACATTCACACTACAAAATAAGCAGGCATGGTCTCGTGCCATAGTAAGACTTGGGCTTGGAGCCATACTCCTGGGCAAGTCTGCAGGTCTGAGTACTGAGAGGTTTCTAGTGTGAGTTAGAAGGCTTCGCGTGTGGAAGCTAGAGGGTTTACTGAGTGTGGGTTTACTATGCAATGTAGACATGCCCTTGCAGACCCCGTGTCTCTGCACTGACTCTTGGGCCCACTGTGGGTCTCTCAAACTGGCTGACAGAGTAGGGCTAATTCCATTAGTGACTGCTCCTGAGACTCTCATGAAAGAGAGTTCTACTATTCAGAGAATGACTACAGAAGAGGTAATGCAACTTAATGCAGAATTCCCATTGGGTGCCAGGGGCAAGGAGCCCAGTGCATGTGACCCACTGGCTCCACCAGCTGTCTCTGTATCATTTTACCAAACTCCTGAAACATCATGTTCCTTTCTTCAGGAGAACATGGCTTGGTTCTATTAACTCTCTGAAGGGCCTATGCCTTTGTATAGTCACAAATAAACAATATTCAGCTTAAGCCCCTCCTCCCTGTGAGGAAAGGGTTAATGAGACTGAACCAGTTAGTTGAACCAGAAAGAAGGCCTATCTGAGGCAGGCTCTCTTGTTAAACTAAAATACCTGAACTGAACTTGAGGGACCCTTCTGTTGATCTTAGGTACCTTGACACTGAATCCCTGGTCTTGTTTAATCCCAGAAGTCCAACCACACAGAGTTAATCACAGGTCTAGTAGAAAGTAGTAGCAGGAAAGGAGCTGGGAAGGGTGCTATCCTGCCTTTGGCTTCACTGTCTATTTCTACTGCACAGTACTATGCAGTGCAGGAAATGATAATCACAGAAGTGAGCTAAGGAACAGTAATCAAAAAGTAAGTAATAAAATGTGTTTAATAAAATAAGACACATCTGTCAATTCAGTGCTTTGCTCCCCCAGGGCCAAAGTAATATTCTGTAGTGAACTACAGTAGAGGTAATGCTTTTTCTGTACTGCAGAGCGACTTGTAATGAGAGCATTTTTTCATGAGCTTGCATTAGTCTGTCATTTCTGTTCATTCTCGTAAGTTGAATTCATGGCGTCAAATAGCACTTGTATTTGATGTTGATTTGAAAAATGTAATCAACCGGATGGAGGGGTGTGATGCTCTCCTCAAGGAACCCAGAACCATCCGACACTGTGTGACAGGGATATCCACCTCACACAAGGCCTGAAGAGGTCAATTAGGCCAATTAACCTGTAAGCTGCACCTGGAGGAAAGCCAGGGCACTCCCTAAGTCCTAATGTTAGAGTTGCCAACTTTCTAACTGCTGAAAACCAGACACCTCCACCCCACCTCTTCTCCCGAGGCCCCTCCCCCAGCTTGCGCCTCTCCCCCCTCCTGTCATGGCTTGTGCTCTCCCCTCCGTTGTTCCTTCTCCTGCTCCCAGGAAGCTGGTGTCATTGAGCATGAGAGGTTTAAAAGAAGTGTTTGTTCTTTGCCTTTTGGAATTTTTTTTTCTGATACTTGATTCCTTTCTACAACTAAATTCTCCACAGAAAAATCATGTAGAAAAAAACCTCCAGTGTTAGGAGCATTCATTAAATGTCTCACCGGGCGGCACCAGCACCATACCCACCTTTCCACTGGAGAAGCTGGAACCAGGTCTGGGAGCCAGCCAGTTCTCTTCATCAGCAGCTTCGCAGCTGCTGCTCTTCCCGCCTTCTTGGCAGGGAGGCTGATCACGGTTACTCCGGGAACCGGACTTTTAGTGTCCAGTCACTGCCAGGTCCTCTATTCAACTGGACTTTCTGGTCGAAAAGCAGACACTTGGCAACCTACCTAATGTGCTCATAAAATCCAGCTGCGGGAGGAGCGGGGCTGGGTTTTAAAGACAGGAAGCGGGCAACAAAAACGGTTAGCAGGGAAGTAGCCGCAGTTACTCCCTGGGAGTGGTGTTTGAGGCGGCCAAGTTCAGTAGTCTGCAGTTACTTCCTGGGAGGAGGGAGTTAGAGGTGGTACACCCAGAGAGGTGGGAAACCAGAAGCTGTAGGAAGGAGTTCAGGGAAAGAACAACAGGGGCTGAGGGAAACCAGACCACAATTGCCAGGTGTAGGGTCCCTGGACTTGAACCCACAGTAGTGGGTGGGCCCGTGTTCCCTTACCAGCCACTGGGGAAGTAGTACCATCAGAACAGTGCATAAGGAGACTGCCTGAGAGCACTGGTATGGAAAGACTTTGATGTCCCAGAAGGGGAAGACAATAGTTACTTGGCTGGGGAGCCGAGCCACGAAGCCAGAGTACCCTAAGTCACAGGGAGTGAGAGAGAGCTGGCAGGACATGCCACAAGCAGCAGAAGGAAGCATCAGACCCGAGTGGAGCTAATCCCAGATGTGGACACAAGGAGGCACCCCTAGTGGTGAGTAGAGTGTCCTGTGACACACTGTATTACCCCTCACCTCAGCAAGTGAGAGCTTTGCTGCTGCTAAACTGTGTGTCAGGTCCCTGACACTCTGGACTGTCTGCCTTGCCAGCAAACTCCTTGAGACTCTGCCAGTCTGAACCTTGCCTTGCAGGTAACACTCAGTGAAACCAAGTTCCCCAGGGATGTCTCCCTGCAGTGTCCAGTTCCTCTCACTGCACATTCACATAAATTATAATGGTTGCTGCCTCCAAAGAGACATCGCACATGTCAGTCCGTTACTTTAGTGGAAGAATCTCACTTTACTTCAATATAACAGCACTGAGATGGTTTTACAATAAAACAACAGTAAGTTTGTTAATACAGAACACAGACTTAATTGATATCAGACAAGAATAAAGGATATAGAAAAGGGTTGCAAACAAAAGACAAATAGCAGGCTTTCTAGAGCCTAAAACTTAATTCTAGCACGCCATGCCTTTGCCTAGAATAAGTTCTCACTTACAGCAAATCATCAGCAGCTCCTGCTCTTCAGGCCAAGAGGATCTACAGTTGCAGGCTTGGAGGATGCTGGTCCCTATGTCCCCTGCATGATGGATGACCAGAATGTCTTTGCTCTCCTTATATTTTCCAAAGTCCATTGTCTTTGTCTCAAGAGCCAGGAAGACCTCCTGCGGGTGCAGACTTCTGTCTCTCCAGTGAGCTGTTTCCTCAATAAGCTCTTTCCTCTGCTGCTTGTTAGCTTGATTGCTTTGTTTACATTATATGTAAATGTACTTTTATTGTCCTCTGCCTGTAATCAAGCTGATCAGACAGATAAAGTCAAATTCCTTTGTCCAGGACAGGCTTGATTTATGCACTGCCACCGAAACACATTGTAAGACCATATTTCCAGCACACATACACAATTCTTTACATGTTTACCATACCTACATCACATAATAATATTCATGACCAGCACATCAGCAGTTTACATTTGATACCTTTTGGATACATACTATGACAGCAGTGTGTAGGGGGTGTATATCAGGCTTGATATGAGTTACATATGATGGGCCCTCTGCCAGTGGGCACTGAAGTCCTCTTTGGACCACAAGGGGAAAATCACAGACTAAGACCTAAGGATTTTTTTTCTGGTGTAAGTAAAATAAGGTTCATTTACCTGTACCACTCACCAGATGTGCTGCATTGTAGAGATACAGTAACTGTCTTTTTCATGGCAGTCAGTTATCCCTAGAGAGTGTACAGACAGTTGGAGCACTCAATTGCAGTTCTGCTGCCTCTGCGCGTGAGTTTGAACAGACACAATTTGTTTTACGGGAGCTGGCACCCTCCCTCACCAGTAGCACAAAGAATTGGCCTTTTGTAACCACACTATGCACTTACTGTACCAATACATGGCCTCTCTTGGCACATGCGGCCGCAAACATTTCAGCAGGAAAGTGCACAACACTAAATCACTTGTTTATTTTATTCTTTTGGGGCTAGTTTTTGAGGTTAGCCACAGCCTCAAGTAAGTTTGATGCATAAGCTCCATGAACCTGGAGAGGCCCCAGGACACACTGTGACACAAAGCCACCCCTCTAAGTCATCATTCCCTCTTGTTTTGGGAGTGTTACTTCACCTCCTCTTTATTGGACAGCTTATTTCCTGTGTGCACCTGGCCAGCTACTTTGGCTGGTGAGTAGCAGGGAGGAGTCATGGCTCACCCCATGCGCTGTCCACTTCTTCTTCATATGGCTGATGTAGATATAGAGGAACAACCATAATGTTACATTCAGGTGCAGTGCCGGCTCCAGGCACCAGCTGAGCAAGCTGGTGCTTGGGGCGGCAGATTGTTGGAGGCGGCATTCTGCCCAATCCTAGGGTGGCACGGCCATTTTTGTTGTTGTTGTTGTTGTTGTTCCGCTCCGGCCACCCTGTAGGGGGCGGCAGCGTGGAGAACCAGAACGCCCTGCAGGGCACTCCTCTTCCTTCCCTTCCTGCCGACTAGAGCGGAGCCCTTGCAGTAGGCAGTAGAAGGTGGCGCAGCGGGAGGGATCGCGTGGCAGCGCCCCTGCTGTAGCCCTGGCCGCCCCCTTCTCTCTTGTTATACATTTGTTGGCTAGATTGAAGATTATTAAATTTCTGTTCTTCACATAGGTACTTATACACTGTGATCAAGTGACCCCTTAACCTTCTCTTTGTTAAACTGAACAGATTCAGTTCTCTGAGTCTATCACTATACAGCATGTTTTCCAATCCTTTAATCATTCTCCTGGCTCTTCTCTGAGTCCTCTCCAATTTATCAACAGCCTTCTTGAATCATGGACACCAGAACTTTGAATGTATCCTGACCTGAATGGGCATTTTAATTATTTTTTTGCGAATAGAGCCTATACTGTAGGAATACCCCAAAACATAGGCTTTGTCTACCCTTACAATAAGAACATAAGACCATAAGAACGGCCGTACGGGGTCAGACCAAAGGTCCATCTAGCCCAGTATCCTGTCTACCGACAGTGGCCAATGCCAGGTGCCCCAGAGGGAGTGGACCTAACAGGCAGTGATCAAGCGATCTCTCTCCTGCCATCCATCTCCACCCTCTGACAAATAGAGGCTAGGGACACCATTCCTTACCCATCCTGTCTAATAGCCATTAATGGACTTAACCACCATTAATTTATTCAGTTCTCTTTTAAACGCTGTTATAGTCCTAGCCTTCACAACCTCCTCATGTAAGGAGTTCCACAAGTTGACTGTGTGCTGCGTGAAGGACTTCCTTGTATTTGTTTTAAACCTGCTGCCTATTAATTTCATTTGGTGACCCCTAATTTTTATATTATGGGAATAAGTAAATAACTTTTCCTTATCCACTTTTTCCACATCACTCATGATTTTATATACCTCTATCATATCCCCCCTGAGGCCTGGTCTACACTAGGCGTTTATGTCGAAGTTAGCGCCATTACATCGAATTAACCCTGCACCCGTCCACACTGCGATGCTATTTAGTTCGACATAGAGGTCTCTTTAATTCGACTTCTGTACTCCTCCCCGACGAGGGGAGTAGCGCTAAATTCGACATGGCCATGTCGAATTAGGCTAGGTGTGGATGGAAATCGACGCTAATAGCTCCGGGAGCTATCCCACAGTGCACCACTCTGTTGACGCTCTGGACAGCAGTACGAGCTCGGATGCTCTGACCAGCCACACAGGAAAAGCCCCGGGAAAATTTGAATTTGAATTCCTTTTCCTGTCTGGCCAGTTTGAATCTCATTTCCTGTCTGGACATCGTGGCGATCACAGCAGCACTGGCAACGATGCAGAGCTCTCCAGCAGTGATGGCCGTGCAGTCTGTGAATAGAAAGAGGGCCCCAGCATGGACTGATCGGGAAGTCTTGGATCTCATTGCTGTGTGGGGCGATGAGTCCGTGCTTTCTGAGCTGCGCTCCAAGAAACGGAATGCAAAGATCTATGAGAAGATCTCAAAAGACATGTCAGAGAGAGGATACAGCCGGGATGCAACGCAGTGCCACGTGAAAATCAAGGAGCTGAGACAAGGCTACCAGAAGACCAAAGAGGCAAACGGACGCTCCGGATCCCATCCCGAGACATCCCGTTTCTACGAGGCACTGCATTCCATCCTCGGTGCGGCCGCCACCACTACCCCACCACTGACCGTGGACTCTGAGGATGGGATACTCTCCACGGCCAGTTCCTCGGACATGTTAGGGGACGGGGAAGATGAGGAAGGAGATGAGGAGGGCGAGGCAGTCGGCAGCACTCACAATGCTGATTTCCCCGACAGCCAGGATCTCTTCATCACCCTTACAGAGATCCCCTACGAAGCGTCCCCAGCCGTTACCCCGGACACAGAATCTGGGGAAGGATCAGCCAGTAAGTGTTGTAAACATCTAAACATTTATTTTTAACAGAACAGGAATATTAACAATTAAAAGAATGGGTTGTTCATGATTACTGTGCCCTAGGCGCTTAACGGTTTAGTCATGGGCAGTGCAAGTTTTGAAAAAAAATCTAGCAATGTCCGGTTTTCCGTGATTGTCCAGCACAAGCCGCTCTACTGTTTATTCCCTGCTACTGCAGCTACAGTAAAATGCGGTCTATATGTGCGGGGATAGAGCAGTAATCCTCCTGGGACATCTCGATGAAGCTCTCCTGGAGGTAATTGGAAAGCCGTTGCATGAGGTTCCTGGGGAGAGCGGCCTTATTGGGTCCTCCGAAGTATGACACGTTGCCGCGCCACGAGACTATCATGTACTCGGGAATCATTGCTCTGCACAGCAGGGCGGCATACGGCCCTGGTCTTTGGAGGCTTTCCCGGAGCATTCTCTCTCTCTCGCTCTCAGAGATCCTCATCAGGGTGATGTCGCCCATGGTGACCTGCTTTGAATTAGGTAGGGGAATGTTAGTGTTGGGACTGCTTGCTCGTTCCTTTACAGAACTGTAACCGCTGGTTTGCAGCCACACGGTGGAGGCGGGAGAGGGGCAGCAGAAAGGGATCGTTCCCGGGGACAGCCGCGAGGGGGTGGGACAGGGGCAGAGTTCCCGCTTGCCGGATTGCTGGCAGCAGGGACTGACATTGCTTTAAATGTGAAATGAGGCCAGTGGTAATATAAAAGTTTTAAACTGCCACAAGTCTACGGCTTACCATGTCTGCCTGCAACAGAAATTCCGTTGTGCTGCCCCGCTTCTCAAATGTGCTGTGCAAGACCCCAGGCACTGAATGCGAAGGCCGAGAATTCGACCTTGTGCTGAGTGCGCATGTGATAGGTGCTGTGCAGGGTCTTGTTCACAGAGAAAGACTATGTTCTTTGTTCACAACTACATTTATCTTTCTGAGGAATTCACTCCCTTTTTCCCATTTCCACAGCCCCATCTGCGACTGTCTCAGAAGCTAGCCTGGCATCACACTCCCAGAGGCTAGCGCGGATTAGGCGTAGGAAGAAGAGGACACGGGAGGACATGTTCTCTGAACTTATGGCCTGTTCCCAAGCCCAGGCAGCACAGCAGACCCAGTGGCGGGAGAAATTGACCCAAATGCAACAAGCAAACATGGATCGGGAGGAGAGGTGGCGGCAGGAAGACCAGCAGGCGACTCAAACGCTGCTTGGACTACTGAGGGAGCAAACAGACACGCTCCGGCGCCTTGTGGATGTTCTGCAGGAACGGAGGCAGGAGGACAGACCCCCGCTGCAGTCCATCTCTAACCGCCCTCCCCCGCCACCAAGTCCCATACCCACCTCACCCAAAGTGCAAAGAAGGAGAGGCGGCAGAGTCCCTGCTAACTCTCACTCCACCCCTGCAGAGAGCTCTAGTAGCAGAAGGCTCTCATTCCCCAAAATTTGAAAAGTTCTTTCCTTCCCGCCTGACACAAGCCCCCCGTCCAAGTTTCACCTCCCAGTTCCATGTGTAGTTGATAATAAAAAATACGTTTCTGTTAACTACTGTTTCAATCATGTTCTTTTGGAGGAGGAGGGGAAAGGGGGTTGGTAATTGGACAGGACAGTCACCTTTGGCAGGGTACATAGGCGGGGGCAGGCACAGCAGCAGGGCACATACACAGTGCAGTGATGCAGTGACTAGTTACCCTGGTTAGTCTGGGAGGTTGTTTTCATGTTATGTGGTGGGGGGTGGGATGCTCTGTGACTTTGTGGCGGGGGAGGGCAGTTACAGATCTTAAGCGGCGGTCCTTATGCAGGATCACAGAGCCACGCAGCAGGGGATCTGTAACCGTCCTCCCCCTGCCACAAAGTCACATAGCCCCCCCATACACACAGTCCCGATCAGGAGGGGTGACAGGCTCCGTTGAAACAACCATCCCACCGCAGCGGAGCCCGTCAATCCTTGAGTTTAGAAGCTTCATTCGCGTCACTACACTACACCCGCTCCGCACCACAGTCTGCGTCCCAGTTTTAAAAAATTCCCGCGAAAACAGTATTAAAGAAAACGGTGTGCATTAACAAAGTAGAACTATTTTTATTTCGAAACGTGTGTTGGAAGGGGGGTGAAGGGGGTATGTAACTGGATAGGATAGTCAACATTAACTGGGTAAAGAAACGGGGGCAGGTTCAGCTTCTCTGTACACAAACTTTAAAGTCACAGGTTACCCTGCTCACTCAGGAACTTTGCTTTCAAAGCCTCCCGGATGCACAGCGCTTCCCGCTGGTCTCTTCTAATCGCCCGGCTGTCTGGCTGTGCGTAATCAGCAGCCAGGCTATTTTCCTCAACCTCCCACCCCGCCATAAAGGTCTCCCCCTTGCTCTCACAGAGATTGTGGAGCACACAGCAAGCTGCTATAACAATGGGGATATTGGTTTCGCTGAGATCACAGCGAGTCAGTAAGCTTCTCCATCTCCCCTTGAGACGGCCAAAAGCACACTCCACCACCATTCTGCACTTGCTCAGCCGGTAGTTGAAGAGTTCTTTTTCAGTGTCCAGGGCGCCAGTATAGGGCTTCATGAGCCAGGGCATTAGCAGGTAGGCTGGGTCCCCGAGGATGACTATAGGCATCTCCACATCCCCAACAGTTATTTTGTGGTCCGGGAAGTAAATACCTTGTTGCAGCCGTCTAAACAGACCAGAGTTCCTGAAAACACGAGCGTCATGAACCTTGCCCGGCCATCCCACGTAGATGTTGGTAAAACGTCCCCTGTGGTCCACCAGTGCTTGCAGCACCATGGAAAAATAGCCCTTTCGGTTAATGTACTGGGTGGCCTGGTGGTCCGGTGCCAGGATAGGGATGTGAGTTCCATCTATGGCCCCACCGCAGTTTGGGAATCCCATCGTTGCGAAGCCATCTATGATCGCCTCCACGTTTCCCAGGGTCACTACCTTTGGCAGCAGTACATCAACGATTGCCTTCGCTACTTGCATCACAACAACCCCCACGGTAGATTTGCCCACCCCAAACTGGTTCGCGACTGACCGGTAGCTGTCTGGCGTTGCAAGCTTCCAGAGGGCTATGGCCACTCGCTTCTGTACACTCAATGCAGCTCGCAACCGGGTGTCATTGCGCTTCAGGGCAGGGGACAGCAACTCACAAAGTTCCAGGAAAGTTCCCTTCCGCATGCGAAAGTTTCGCAGCCACTGGGATTCATCCCAGACCTGCAACACTATGCGGTCCCACCACTCAGTGCTTGTTTCCCGGGCCCAGAATCGCCGTTCCACGGCATCAACATGACCCATTGCCATCGTGATGTCCTCGGCGCTGGGTCCCCTGCTTTCTGAGAGGTCTGTGCTACTCTCAGACTTCAGGACATCACCGCGGTGCCGTAGCCTCCTCGCCTGACTTTTCTGCATCTGCCTCAGGGAAACCTGTATGATAAGCTGCGAGGCGTTGAGAGCGGCCACAACTGCAGCGACGGTCGCAGCGTGCTCCATGCTCGCAGTGCTGTGGCATCCGCGCTGTCAATGACTGGAAAAGTGCGCAAACTGATTTCCCGCCGGCGCTTTCAGGGAGGGAGGGCGGGAGTGATGGACGGATGACGACAGTTACCCAAAAGCACCCTCGACACATTTTGTTACCCAGAAGGCATTGCCGGCTACACCCAGAATTCCAATGGGCAGAGGGGACTGCGGGAACTGTGGGATAGCTGACCACAGTGCACCGCTTCGAATGTCGACGCTTTCACCGTTAGTGTGGACTCACAAAGTCGAATTACTGTCCTTAGTGTGGACACACACGTTCGACTTTGCAATATCGATTCCAAAAATTCGATGCAAGTAAATTCGAACTACTCTCGTAGTGTAGACAAGGCCTTAGTCTCCTCTTTTCCAAGCTGAAGAGTCCTAGCCTCTTTAATCTCTCCTCATATGGGACCCATTCCAAACCCCTAATCATTTTAGTTGCCCATCTCTGCACTTTTTCTAGTGCCAGTATATCTTTTTTGAGATGAGGAGACCACATCTGTATGCAGTATTCAAGATGTGGGTGTACCATCGATTTATATAAGGGCAATAATATATCCTCAGTCTTATTCTCTATACCCTTTTTAATGATTCCTAACATCCTGTTTGCTTTTTTGACTGCTGCTTCACACTGCGTGGACATCTTCAGAGAACTACCCACGATGACTCCAAGATCTTTTTCCTGACTTGTTGTAGCTAAATTAGCCCCCATCATATTGTATGTATAGTTGGGGTTATTTTTTCCAATGTGCATTACTTTACATTTATCCACATTAAATTTTATTTGCCATTTTGTTGCTCAATCACTTAGTTTTGTGAGATCTTTTTGAAGTTCGTCACAGACTGCTTTGGTCTTAACGATCTTGAGCAGTTTAGTATCATCTGCAAACTTTGCCACCTCACTGTTTACCCCTTTCTCCAGATCGTTTATGAATAAGTTGAGAAGGATTGGTCCGAAGACTGACCCTTGGGGAACACCACTAGTTACCCCTCTCCATTCTGAGAATTTACCATTTATTCCTACCCTTTGTTCCCTGTCTTTTAACCAGTTCTCAATCCATGAAAGGACCTTCCCTTTTATCCCATGACAGCTTAATTTACATAAGAGCCTTTGGTGAGGGACCTTGTCAAAGGCTTTCTGGAAATCTAAGTACACTATGTCCACTGGATCCCCCTTGTCCACATGTTTGTTGACCCCTTCAAAGAACTCTAATAGATTAGTAAGACACGATTTCCCTTTAGAGAAACCATGTTGACTATTGCTCAACAGTTTGTTTTTCTCTGTGTCTGACAATTTTATTCTTAACGATTGTTTCGACTAATTTGCCCGGTACTGATGTTAGACTTACCGGTCTGTAATTGCTGGGATCACCTCTAAAGCCCTTTTTAAATATTGGTGTTACATTAGCTAACTTCCAGTCATTGGGTACAGAAGCCGATTTAAAGGACAGGTTACAAACCTTAGTTAATAGTTCCGCAACTTCACATTTGAGTTCTTTCAGAACTCTTGGGTGAATAACAAGTCACCAGGACCAGATGGCAATGTTAAGTTTATCAATTAATTCCAAAACCTCCTCTAGTGACACTTCAATCTGTGACAGTTCCTCAGATTTGTCACCTACAAAAGCCGGCTCAGGTTTGGGAATCTCCCTAACGTCCTCAGCCATGAAGACTGAAGCAAGAATCCATTTAGTTTCTCCGCAATGGCTTTATCATCTTTAAGCGCTCCTTTTGTATCTCGATCATCAAGGGGCCCCACTGGTTGTTTAGCAGGCTTCCTGCTTCTGATGTACTTAAAAAACATTTGGTTATTACCTTTGGAGTTTTTGGCTAGCCGTTCTTCAAACTCCTCTTTGGCTTTTCTTATTATGTTCTTGCCCTTAATTTGGCAGTGTTTATGCTCCTTTCTATTTGCCTCACTAGGATTTGACATCCACTTTTTAAAGGAATTCTTTTTATCTCTCACTGCTTCTTTACATGGTTGTTAAGTCACGGTGGCTCTTTTTTAGTTTTTTTACTGTGTTTTTTTAATTTGGGGTATACATTGAAGTTGGGCCTCTATTATGGTGTCTTTAAAAAGCGCCCATGCAGCTTGCAGGGATTTCACTTTAGTCACTGTACTTTTTAACTTCTGTTTAACTAACCCCCTCATTTTTGCGTAGTTCCCCCTTTTGAATTAAATGCCACAGTGTTGGGCTGTTGAGATGTTCTTCCCACCACAGGGATGTTGAATGCTAGTGTATTATGGTCACTATTTCCAAGCGGCCCTGTTATAGTTACCTCTTGGACCAGTTCCTGCGCTCCACTCAGGACTAAATCTAGAGTTGCCTCTCCCCTTGTGGGTTCCCGTACCAGCTGCTCCATGAAGAAGTCATTTAAAGTATCGAGAAATTTTATCTCTGCATTTTGTCCTGAAGGGAAATGTTCCCAGTCAATATGGGGGTAATTGAAATCCCCCAGTATTATTGAGTTCTTAATTTTGATAGCCTCTCTAATTTCCTTTAGCATTTCATCATCACTATCACTGTCCTGGTCAGGTGGTCTATAATAGATCCCTAATGTTATATTCTTATTAGAGCATGAAATTTCTATCCATAGAGATTCTATGGAACATGTGGATTCACTTAAGATTTTTACTTCATTTGATTCTACATTTTCTTTCACATATAGTGCCACTCCCCCCACCCGCACGACCCGTTCTGTCCTTCCAATATATTTTGTACCCCGGAATGATTGTGTCCCATTGATTGCTCTCAGTCCACCAGATTTCTTTGATGCCTATTATATCAATATCCTCCTTTATCACAAGGCACTCTAGTTCACCCATCTTATTAGTTAGACTTCTAGCATTTGTGTACAAGCACTTTAAAAACGTGTCACTATTTATTTGTCTGCCCTTTTCTGATGTGTCAGATTCTTTTTTATCTGAACATTTATCATCTGATCTGGCCCTTACATTATCCTCTTCCATCCTCTGCTCCTGACTATAACCTGGAGATTCTCTATCATTAGACTCTCCCCTAAGAGAAGTCTCTGTCCGATCCACATGCTCCTCTGCAGCAGTTGGCTTTCCCCCATCTCCTACTTTAAAAATTGCTCTACAACCTTTTTAATGTTTAGTGCCAGCAGTCTGGTTCCACCCTTGTGGCAGCATGTAGGGCATGTGTAGATACATGCCACAGGGAAAGACTGGCTACGTCCACACTGCATTGGGTAGCTACAAGTGGCTGTGAAAGGCTCTGGCAGGGGCAGAGGAAGTCTCTGGCTGCCTGCTGCCAGAGTCTTTCTGTGCAGCCAAAGCCTTTCACGGAAGTGGGGGAAAGCCTTCAGCACCAGAGAGGCAGCAGGACACCGCATTGCTAAAAACAGCAGTGTAGAGGTGGAAGGCACTGCTTGGGTAGATAGCGCACTGTCTAGGGTATATACCGTAGAGTGCTGGCATATCTGTAGTCTCCTCACCCAAGCCGTGCCTCACCATCTACACTGCTATTTACACTCATGCTAGGTGAACATGCAGTGTCTGCACTCTACATGCTGCTGTAAGTGCAGCCTTACCAAGAGAGACAAAAGCCACTAACTAATGCTCCTGTAACGTTCGGGGGAGAGAAAATGTCAGAAACTCAAAGCACCTTTGGTTTAGAACTAGTTTGTATTTTTTTTTAAATTTGTACTTTCCTCCTGTCAGCACTGATATAATTTTTAATGTGTAATTACTGTAGGCAATATATGCCCTCATATCCGCATATAATTAATTAACAAGTCAAGTAACCTGCCAGAGGTGGGAAATGCTGACAACATGCACATAAAGAATAAGTTCATATGTATTACACTCTGATTATGCAACCAAGAATGTATATTAAAAATTCTTGACATCCAGGACTTAGGAATACCATGAAAATACTACAAACATAGACACAAACATGAAGACATAGGCCTGGTCTACACTACGAGTTTAGGTTGAATTTAGCAGCGTTAAATCGAATTAACCCTGGACACGTCCACACGACAAAGCCCTTTTTTTTGACTTAAAGGGCCCTGTAAACCGGTTTCTTTACTCCACCTCCAATGAGGGGATTAGCGCTGAAATCGACCTTTGAGGTCAGATTTGTGGTAGTGTGGACGGAATTCGACGTTATTGGCCTCCGGGAGCTATCCCACAGTGCTTCATTGTGACCGCTCTGGACAGCACTCTCAACTCAGATGCACTGACCAGGTAGACAGGAAAAGCCCCGCGAACTTTTGAATTTCATTTCCTGTTTGCCCAGTGTGGAGAGCACAGGTGACCACGCAGAGCTCATCAGCACAGGTAACCATGATGGAGTCCCAGGATCGCAAAAGAGCTCCAGCATGGACCGAACGGGAGGTACGGGATCTGCTCGTCATATGGGGAGATGAATCAGTACTAACTGAACTCCGTTGCAGTAAACGAAATAGCAAAATATTAGGAAAAAGTCTCAAAGGCCAGGAAGGACAGAGGCCATAACAGGGACGCACAGCAATGCCGCGTGAAAATTAAGGAGCTAAGGCAAGCCTACCACAAAGCCAGAGAAGCAAACGGAAGGTCCGGGGCAGAGCCGCAAGCATGCCGCTTCTACGCAGAACTGCATGCCATGCTAGGGGGTGCAGCCACCACTACCCCAACCATGTGCTTTGACTCCATCAATGAAGAATCACGCAACAGGGAAGCAGGTTCGGGGTACGAGGAAGATGATGATGAAGACAATGAAGATAGCTCATAGCAAGGAAGCAGAGAAACTGGTTTCCCCAACAGCCAGGATACGTTTATCACCCTGGACCTGGAACCAGTAACCCCTGAACTCACCCAAGGCATGCTTTCAGATCCTGAGGGCACACAAGAGACCTCTGATGAGTGTACCTTTGTAAATATTACACATGGTTTAAAAGCAAGCATGTTTAATGATTAATGATTAATTTGCCCTGGCAATCGCGGCCAGTACAGCTACTGGAAAAGTCTATTAACGTGTATGGGGATGGAGCAGAAATCCTCCAGGGACATCTCCAGAAAGCTCTCCTTCATGTACTCCCAAAGCCTTTGCAAAAGGTTTCTGGGGAGGACTGCCTTATCTCGTCTGCCATGGTAGGACACTTTACCATGCCAGGCCAGTAGCACATAGTCTGGAATCATTGCATAACAAAGCACGGCAATGTATGGTCCCGGTGTTTGCTGGCATGCAGACAACATCCATTCCTTATCTCTCTTTGTTATCCTTAGGAGAGTGCTATCATTCATGGTCATCTGCTTGAAATGGGGTGATTTTATTAAGGGGACATTCAAAGGTGCCCGTTCCTGCTTGGCTGAACATAAATGTTCCCCGCAGTTAGCCATGTGGTGTGGGGGAGGGGTGAAGTGATCATCCCAGAGAATTGGGTGTGTGTCTGTGTGTGTGCGGGGGGTAGTTGGGTTTGTGTTGCATGTTAACCCGGAAACCGCAGCCCCTCCTTTTACATTGGAAACCCATTTTAAATGGCCAACCCAACGGGTGCTTGGTATGAGAAATAAGGGCGCTGCTGTTTGAAACCATTCCCACATGTTATGAAGGTTAAAAAAAGCCAAAAGACTGTAGCTTACATTGGATGCCTGCAAGCCGAATTCTGTTGCCTGGCACTGCGTGAGTGATCTCTCACACCAAACCATCAGGCACTCAATATAAGAGGAAAAATGCGACCTTGTAATGAAAGCACATGTGCTGTGTAATGTGAACAGCAAAATTTAATGTGAAAGAGTGTACCCATTGTTCTCTAAAATGTGTCTTTTTTAACCACCTTTCCCTTCTCTTCCACCAGCTGCAAATTTTTCTCCTTCGCAGAGGCTAGAGAAGAATAGAAGGAGAAAATGGCGGACTCGAGATGATATGTTCTCGGAGCTCCAGATGTCCTCCCACGCTGACAGACCACAGCAGAATGCGTGGAGGCAGTCAATGTCAGGGTCCAAAAAAGCACAATATGAATGAGAGGAGAGGTGGCAGGCTGAATCATGGGCTGAAGAGAGCAAGTGGTGGGCTGAAGAGGATAGGTGGCGTCAGCTTGCTGACAGAAGGCAAGAGTCGATGCTCCGGCTGCTGGAGCATCAAACTGATATGCTCCAGCATATGGTTGAGCTGCAGGAAAGGCAGCAGGACCAGAGACCGCGGCTACAGCCCCCGTGTAACCAACAGCCCTCCTCCTCAAGTTCCATAGCCTCCTCACCCAGACGCCCAAGAACGTGGTGGGGGGGCCTCCGGCCACCCAGCCACTCCACCCCAGATGATTGCCCAAGCATCAGAAGGCTGGCCTTCAATAAGTGTTAAAGTTTTAAAGCTTTAAACTGCAGTGTGTCCTTTTCCTTCCTTTCTCCCCCCACCCCTCCCGGGCTACCTTGGCAGTTATCCCTCTATTTGTGTGATGAATTAATAAAGAATGCATGAATGTGAAGTAACAATGACTTTATTGCCTCTGCAAGCAGTGCTCGAAGGGGGGGAGGGGTGGATGGTTAGTTTATAGGGAAGTAGAGTGAACGGGGGGGGAGGGTTCATCAAGGAGAAACAAACAGAAGTTTCACACCGTAGCCTGGCCAGTCACAAAACTGGTTTTCAAAGCTTCTCTGATGCGCACCGCACCCTGCTGTACTCTTCTAACTGCCCTGGTGTCTGGCTGCACGTAATCAGCAGCCAGGCGATTTGCCTCAACCTCCCACCCTGCCATAAATGTCTCCCCCTTACTCTCACAGATATTGTGGAGCGCACAGCAAGCAGCAATAACAATTGGAATATTGGTTTCGCTGAGGTCTATCCGATTCAGTAAACTGCACCAGCGCGCTTTTAAACGTCCAAATGCACATTCTACCACCGTTCAGCACTTGATTAGCCTATAGTTGAACAGGTCCTGACTACTGTCCAGGCTGCCTGTGTACGGCTTCATGAGCCATGGCATTAAGGGGTAGGCTGGGTCCCCAAGGATAAATATAGGCATTTCAACATCCCCAATGGTTATTTTCTGGTTTGGGAAGAAAGTCCCTTCCTCCAGCTTTTGAAACAGAGCAGAGTTCCTGAAGACACGAGCATCATGTACCTTTCCCGACCATCCTACGTTGATGTTAGTGAAACGTCCCTTGTGATCCACCAGGGCTTGCAGCAGCATTGAAAAGTATCCCTTGCGATTCATGTACTCAGTGGCTTGGTGCTCCAGTGACAAGATAAGGATATGGGTTCCGTCTATCGCCCCACCACAGTTTGGGAATCCCATTGCAGCAAAGCCATCCACTATGACCTGCATGTTTCCCAGAGTCACTACCCTTGATATCAGCAGATCTTTGACTGCGCTGGCTACTTGGATCACAGCAGCCCCCACAGTAGATTTGCCCACTCCAAATTGATTCCTGACTGACTGGTAGCTGTCTGGCATTGCAAGCTTCCACAGGGCTATCGCCGCTCGTTTCTCAACTGTGAGGGCTGCTCTCATCCTGGTATTCTGGCGCTTCAGGGCAGGGGAAAGCAAGTCACAAAGTTCCATGAAAGTGCCCTTACCCATGCAAAAGTTTCACAGCCACTGGGAATCGTCCCACACCTGCAACACGATGTGGTCCCACCAGTCTGTGCTTGTTTCCCGGGCCCAGAATCGGCGTTCCACGCCATGAACCTCCCCCAGTAATACCATGATTTGCACATTGCTGGGGCCTGTACTTTGTGAGAGGTCTATGTCCATGTCAATTTCCTCATCACTCTCGTCGCCGCGCTGCAATCGCTGTAATCGCCTCCTCGCCTGGTTTTGCTTTGGCATGTTCTGGCTCTGCATATACTCCAGGACAATGCGTGTGGTGTTCATAGTGCTCATAATTGCCGCGGTGATCTGAGCGGGCTCCATGATCCCAGTGCTATGGCGTCTGGGCTGAAAAAAGGCGCGAAGCTATTGTCTGATGGAGGGAGGGAGGGGCAAGTGATGACATGGCTTACAGTGAATTAAAATCAACAAATGTGGCAGTGCAACAAGGAGAAACACAAACAACCGTCACACAGAATGCCCCCCCCAAGACTGAACTCAAAACCCTGGATTTAGCAGGCCGTTGATTTCACGGAGGGAGGGGGAAGCAAATGAATACAGAACAAATCTGGTTTATCTAGCTTTTACATCTTAGGCTGCCAGCAGACGGTGCAGCATGACTGATAGCCATTGGCATCTTCTGGGTGCTTGGCAGAAGATGCTATATTACAATTGCTAGCCATCATCGTCAAGACGGTTCAATAGGACTGCCGGCAGGACTGAGTCTCCAGGAGACAAAACGTGTCTGCCCAGGTGCCTCTGACCGAATTCATTGAGGAATATGACGACGATGGATACCACTCGTAAAACACCATCTACTGCCAAAAGGCAAGGAGCTGCTGCTATATAGCAATGCAGCCCCACGTCTGCCCGCACCCAGATAGCCGATGATGGCTACCAGTCATACTGCACCGTCTACTGCCAAAAGGCAATTAGCTGCCACTGTGTAGCAATGCAGTACCACGTCTGCCAACTTCATGCACTTAGAGCATTTTATGTGGGGACACACACAGTCGACTGTATAAAACCGATTTCTATAAAACCGGCTTCTGTAAATTCGACCTAATTTCATAGTATAGACATATGCAGCATAGTACCTTCCCCCGTGAGAAGTCCCACCAAAATGCATGGGAATACTTGTGGAGTAAGGTACTATTCAATCTGTAGCAGAATCTAGCCCAGCAGTAGAGAGAGATGCCATCAACCCCCAAGACAATTTCCAGGAAAGAGAAGGGCCAAATTCTATTATTAGTATCTATTACTGGTATTGCAGCAGTGCATAGGATTCCCAGTCAGAGACCAGGACCCCATCTGCGCTAGGTGTTCTGCAAACAGAACATAGAGTCCTTGCCCCAGAGAGCTTACATTCTAAGTACATGACAAGAGTTAATAGGTGGCTACAGAAAGACAGACTGGTGAGATGTAAGGACACAAAGCCACCATAATGGTTAGCATAATAGGCAGTGGTCTCAGCACAACAGCTGTCTAACCATTATCAAGTTTCAATTCTGATTGGATTTTAATCTCTTGCTCAGAACCTGGGTAATCCAAACTCAGGTGAGCTGGATCTCTTGCTTTCATGGCACTTTGCCAGCTACCAGAGCACTTCTAGTTGAGGCTGTTTTCAGTTTAGTTTTAGTTTTTTTGCTGTAGCCCCCTGACCCTCAGTCTAACATTAGTTCCCAGTGAATGATCCAGAAAGGAAAGAGTGGTTTGCTAGAGGGGGTGAGAGGTGGAGATCAGGATTCATTTTAAATAAATTGTAGCATTTTCATTTTAAACAACAGTAGATTGGAAAGTCTGAGTTTTAGCAGAGCAATATCAGGATAGCCCTAAAGTTTTGTGTGAGTTATGACTAGTTTCACAGCAATAAAGGACATATTCCTTCCTCTTGAATGGTTAAATTTTTGAGAATATGGACCAGAGCCATTGGCAAAGCTCTCATTAATTTTTTGGTGGGCTAAAAAAACCCAAGCTGCGTTGCACACAGTAATTAATTATTAGTTCATATTTTTTAATGCACACTAAAAATCCAGGTGAAGGCTATTGATTTTATTGTTTACCATTTGCTAACTTAGATTTTTTTATTTTAAAGTTGGGGAATCTTATCAATTTCAAAAGAGCCACAGAGGCTTCTGCAGCAGAAAGTAAGTGCATGCCACTATAAACTTCCAGGAAAGAGTGAGCTTTCATCATGTAGTCACTTCATGCACTTTGAAGAGTAAATAAGAAAGTGCATGACAACATTTATAAGCTAAGGAAGCAGCAAAATAATGAAATGCCACTGCTGATGGGAGGCATGAAGTGATCTATGCTTGTTGTAGGTGACTCTCTTCATGCAGAAGCTGGTTTCCTCAGCTACAAAGAATGATAAATCACAATGTGGTAAAGTGCCCAGTGTTTGTACTATATTTATGATGTTCATAATTAAACAAAAAGTTAGGAGACACATATGTGCAAGTGGATTCTTGGGACCCTGGCTTGTTATCCTTCACAATAAAAGAACTCTCCAGTTCATGTCTCCAACTAATTTGGGTTGGCTTGTATTTACTACATGAGGAAAGCTGTGTGATATTTTTCAGTCAAATAGCAAATTTGCTCCCAAAAATGCAGTTTTGGAGTGACTGAAACTATTCATGAAATTGGGTCAAATTTGGCAAATAGTTTCAGCTGGAAA
Organism: Trachemys scripta elegans; assembly: GCF_013100865.1. Classification (NCBI taxonomy): domain Eukaryota; kingdom Metazoa; phylum Chordata; order Testudines; family Emydidae; genus Trachemys; species Trachemys scripta. The sequence goes on from NC_048299.1 coordinate 251,708,073, forward strand.
AAATACAAAAACATTTTTTGAAAAAGTTAAACTATTTCATTTCAGAATGAACCATTTCATTTAGAAACAAAAGGAAAATGTTACATTTGACCTGAACAGAATTTTGCTTTTTTGTTGTTGTTGGTTTTTTGGGAGGTGGGGGGGGGGGCGGGAGGGAAGGAAAAAAATCTATTTTGGTTTGAAAGTAAATGAATGTAGGAAATTTTTGGGGTTCAGCCAGCAAACCGAAAAATCAATTTTTCACTTGGCTCTACATATGAGTTTTTAAATGTTGGCTGCTACATTTGTATCTATGCAATTCAGGACAAAATCTCTGAAGAAAAAAAATATGACATGTACCTGTCTTGACATTTGTTGGAAGCCAAGTTCCAAGTTCAAAATGCTCACTGATGTACACTTCTGATGTAGATAAATTGAGTTCCATGTATCTCTTGTATCATATGTTAAAATCCAAGGTCCTTTCTGCTGTGTTTGAACATTTAAGATCTGTGGCACTTTTGTAAAAAGAGGAATTTGCTCTGGGACAAACTTTCTCCTTTCTCCTACTGTTGTGCAAGGTGCTGCTCACTGCTTTGCTACCACTCTACATTTCAGTGGGGTTCTCTCTCTCTGCATATGTGTTTGTGTGTATGTGTGTGTAGCTGTAAAATGTTTTGCAACGGACTGTGATATTGATCTGTAAAAATATTATTGTTCTAAAAGCTAATTATTTTGATTAGTGAAATGGTATGATCTGTGTGATCAATGGAAATGTAAGACTTTTCCATGGGAAAGAGAGTGGCTCTTATAGAAGTAGCTGCTTATGAAATTACATTGCATTCATATGCACAGAACCCCAGGTGCAGCCAAGGGCAGCTCCAAGTTACATCAGCTAGAGTCCCCTAGGGACTGTTCCACTGGCAGAGGATTACTGAAGCACATTGTGCTCTGCCTTCACCATTGCCCAGTACCAGGGCCAGCTCTAGGCACCAGCAAAGCAAGCAGGTGCTTGGGGCGGCAAATTTGCAGGGGCGCAAGAATCCAACATGGGAGCTGAGAACCAACAGGGAGCCCTGGGAGCTGTAGTTTCTTGGTTAGCTCCCTGCCTATAGAGCCAGCCCTGGAGCAGGGAAAGAACTACATTTCCCAGCATTCCCTCAGCCGCAATTAACAGGAAAGGGAGGGGGAAGGAGTGTAGAACTGAAACCTCATGCTACAACTTGCTGTGAACGGTAGGGACAGAGCCAGCTCTAGGTTTTTTGCCTCCCCCCACCTCAACCCTGGGCTACCCCCGCACCCCTGTGTTGCCCCAGCCCTAGACTCTCCCCTGCCGCCCCAGCTCTGGCCCCCACCTGCACCCCCCTGCTGCCCCAGCCCTGGGTTCTCCCCCCACCACACC